>NC_134779.1:30404699-30409699 GCF_046742065.1 Oratosquilla oratoria | reverse complement strand
GGAAATTATATTCTTAAGGGCTCTTTCGTCTTGTTTGTATTGGCTGTTCATGTATGCACGGTAGTACAGACGGAAATGTTGTCCTTTAGGTGTTGCGGTATTTTCTTGTTTGTTGTACCACCTCTCAAGCTGGATGTTGATGGCTTTGGAGACTTCTGTGTTAGAATATCCATTATTCACGAGGACCTGAGTGGCTCGTTCTAATTCCTCATGGACGGTCTGTCAGCTACTGCAAGGTTTGAGTGCTCCTCTCACATACGCGGAGATTTTGGCGCGTTTGTACCTGTCAGGGCACTCACTCCGTCCGTATATATATATATATGTATGTATATATATATATATATATGTATACAAAAATACATACATATATATATGTATGTATATATATATATGTCTATATATCTGTATACATACATATATATATATATTTATATATATATATATATATATATATGATGGTAGTCCGTCGATTACGACGATGACAGCTTCTCAGGTTTTCTGGCTTATGAGGCCAATTCTCGAACGGCCGACGCGGGGGCAGTGGGGGCAGGCAGGGGAAATGTTCATTGCTTGGAGGCTGTGATGACGTGGCCTTGCACCTCGCTCTTGCCTTCCTGGCGTTTTCCCTGCGTTGGTCCTCAAAAACGGTCTGGGCCTGCAGGGTGATGGAACGCCACTGAGGTCTGTCCAAAGCTTCAGTTTCAAGCTTTTTTGGTGGAATGTTAGTATGGGTAAGGTGTGTCTTCACGCAGTCTTTAAAGCGCTTGCGTGGTCTACCTGTGTTTATTTTGCCTGAGCTAAGTTCTCCATACCAGAGTTGTTTGGGGAGGCGGTGGTCATCCATTCGAATGACATGTACCACCCATGTATATATACATATATAAATATATATATATATATATATATATATATATATATATATATATATATATATATGTATATATGCAACAATAATCACATAAAACACGTGAATAAAGATTTTTGCTTGTAACCACGAGGAAATTATACATATATATGTATATATACATATATATATGTATATATATACATATATATATGTATGTATATATATATGTATATGTATATATACATATATATATATATATATATGTATATACAATATATATGTATATATGTATATGTATATATATATATGTATACTATATATATGTATATATATGTATATGTATATATATACATATATATATATACATATATATATATACATATATATATATATGTATATATATACATACATATACATATATATATATATATATATATATATATATGTAATATACACATATATATATACATATATATATATATACATTATACATATATATATGTATATATATATATACATATATATATATATATATATATATATATATATATCTATATATATACATACATATGTGTGTAAATAATGTCCAAAGGGACTATGGACATAATATTGACTGGGGAAACACAAATGTAATTACATCTTGTAATAATATTGTAGAAAGAAATATTATTGTATCTTGTTATATAAAAAGAAATTTTGAAAATAGTATTAATTTAGATTTTTATTATTGAAAAGATTGTGTGTGATCATGTGCAACATGGGACCTTTCCGAATATCCTCTGTCTTTTCATGTATATATTATTTCTTTCTGTATTGCTTTTGTGTACCTTTGAAAGTCTTAAATAGACGAAAATTTTCTGTATCCGTTTTTTCAATTTCCCGGTGGTTTCTGCAAAAATAGTTTATTACGTGTGTTTTGTGATTTCTTTGCATATATATATATATATATATATATATATATATATATATACATATATATATATATACATATATATATATACATATATATATATATTGTAACGTAATATTAGATATTACGTCATATGTGTAATTATGTTATAGAATTGTGTTCCTTTGTATTACATAACTATGTTCATATTTCTTGTCTATGTATGTATTGTAACAATGTTAAGCAGTAACGCCCGTCCACTATATGTAATCTCGCCTACGTGCGGAGAGGTGCGCACTCTTGTAGAACAAACAGACAAGCGAAATCCTGAATAGTTCGGAGCGCACAGATTTGACAGTTACTAAATAAATAGATTGTTCAAGCGAGTCGAGGGTCCTAAAACTACCCATGTTGACGTGTTAACTTACCCTCCTCCTCACCCGCACCCTTAACCGGAAGTATCCGGCTTCCGGTCCAATAGTATATAAGCGGTGGAACTCGCTGACTCCTTGTCATTTCCCACATATTGATCTCTTGATAAAAACTAGAAGGTTTAGATTCATGAGACGATTGGTGTGAAGTGATCACCCTTTTTGCCTACCTTACGTGTCTGATATACATTGCATTACTTATACTTATATTTGTACTTATTACTTATTCTGATGCATGTTCCTGATCTCTTTGTACTTAGATAGTACCATATTGTATACTTATCGTGTTTCTTATTTGAACGATAATTTCCATATTCTTATAATCATGTAACGGTCCCATTGACCCTACTGCCCATTCTCTTTTGTGTTGATTGCCTGTAAATATTTTCCATTAATAATTTCGTTTACTAGTTTTATCGCTAGTTTAATATTCCTTTCCTGGAATCTTCTTTGTTACCTTTACTTCTAGTCTTACGAATTATCTAGGCCCTGACCAGATAGTTCAGTCCTACAGTGGCTTCTAGAAGTGAGCTGGTTCTTAAGCACTTATCCGTTATACGTAACGTATCTTCACATACCAGCCGCCCGTAACAAAGTGGCGAACCTTGCCAAGGATATTGGATCAGGTATTTAACACATTCTTATAGAGATGGATGATATAGTTCAAGAATTCGTTCAAAATCCCAAGGTAAGTTTCTTAAAGAAACAAACTAAAGACACTTTGATAGAAATAGGCAAGCACTTTGGAGTAGACATTGATACAAGTTTGCGAAAGAAAAAAATACTTCAGGAACTCGTTGAAAATCTGATCGAAGATGAGATCTTATCTCCAGAAGAGATTACAGCTATACAAATTCCTTCAAATAGGTTAGAAATAGAGGCACGACTAACCGAACTTAAGATTAAGGAGATTGAATTAAAGGTCAGGAGAGTAGAAATTGAGGAGGAAGCTAAATTGAAACAAATGCAAATTGAGGCAGAATTTAAAGCTAAAGAGGAGGAAACTAAACTGAAACAAATGCAAATTGAGGCAGAATTTAGAGCTAGAGAAGAGGAAGCTAAAGCGAAACAAGTAGCTAAAGAGGAGGAAACTAAACTGAAACAAATGCAAATTGAGACAGAATTTAGAGCTAGAGAAGAGGAAGCTAAAGCGAAACAAGTAGCTAAAGAGGAGGAAACTAAACTGAAACAAATGCAAATTGAGGCAGAATTTAGAGCTAGAGAAGAGGAAGCTAAAGTGAAACAAATAGAAAGAGAGAACGAAACTAAAGTCAAATTGGCAGAGTTAGAATTAAAGAAGGCAGAAGTAGAAGCTAGGATTGTTGATAGACAACCCGTAGTTCAGGAAGGTCATATAGATATTTCCAAGTATGTAAAACTTTTACCCATATTTTCAGAAGGAGAGCCAGAAATTTTCTTTCTTCAGTGGGAAAAATTGGCGCAACAGTTACAAATCCCTAAAGAAAATTGGCCATTAATCATTCAAACACAATTTAAGGGTAAGGCTCAGCAAATTTATACTTCTCTTTCAGAAGCAGAAAGCGAGTATGATAATATGAAAGCTTGTATTTTAAAAGCTTATGAACTAATACCAGAGGCCTATAGACAGAAATTCCGTAATTATAGGAAGACACCTCAGTTAACATACGTAGAATATGCGGCTCAACAAGAGAGGTTATTCAATAGGTGGTGTTTGGCTAGTGAAACGGACACCTTAGATAGACTTAAACAATTGATTGTATTGGAGCAGTTTAAGAATACCTTAGAGACAGATCTTAGGATTTTTATAGATGATCATGTTCCCGAAACTTTAACTAAAGCTGCTGTATTGGCTGATGAATTCACACTAAATCATAAACCTAAGTCAAGACAAATGGAATCCCAAAAGTCAAAGTCATATATTCCAGATTCAACAAAATACTCTGATCCTTGGTCCCCAAAGAAACACTTTGAAAATCAGTCTAGCCCATCACATTTCAGTTACAGGTCTGATTTCAATCAATATCCTCCAAACCAACCTTGGCAAAGAATGGAAAGGTTTAAGACTAATCCCCCTGTAACTTGTTCATATTGTAAACAGGTTGGCCATCACATTTCTAATTGCAGAAAGAGACTGACACCCTCATTCTCCAATAAGACACCAACTCTTGTAAGTAATATAAAATCAGATGATTCAAAATCCTCTATTCAGGATAAACTACCAAAGAAGCCGGTATTGTCAAGTAATGTAGAACCCCCCTCATCAAATCATGATCCTTGTTTCAAACCATTTGTATCTTCAGGAACTATATCTCATAGTAGTAGTTCACAACAATATCCTATTTCCATACTCCGAGACACAGGAGCAAAGCAAAGTCTGATTTTAAATTCTGTCTTGCAGAATCTGGGTGAGTCATATACAGGTTATGATATATTGATAGAAGGAGTTGGAGGAATTATAAAATGTCCATTACATAATGTTTTCTTGCGGTCTGATTTAACAACCGGAATGGTTAAAGTAGCAGTAGTAGACTCTCTTCCCATAGTAGGAATATCCTTATTGTTGGCCAATGACATCGCTGGAAGCAAAGTCATTTCTCCCTTAATAACAAATAACCCTAAGACCTCAGTAGAACCTTCAGATAACTTACAGTTGTTTCCCGCTTGTGCTGTAACCAGATCTCAGTACAAGAAATCTGAAGAGGAGACCTATAATTTAGAATCCCTATTCTCCCAAACTGACCCATCTTCTTCTTCACCAGTTTCTCTATCTAGAGCAGAAGTAATCAAAGAGCAGAAGTCAGATCCTTCTCTTAAAAATTTGTACGAGATTGTTTCATCTCCAGGAGAAGTT
>NC_134779.1:30394699-30399699 GCF_046742065.1 Oratosquilla oratoria | reverse complement strand
AACTGTAAAAATGCCATGTTTAGTTGACTCACACACACACACACACACACACACACACACACACACACACACACACACACACACACACACACACACACACACACACACACACACACACACACACACACACACACACACACACACACACACACACACACACACACCTACCTACCTCGTGGCGCTGTGGTTAGAGTTATCGCCTGCCACTACGGCAGTCCGGGTTTGACTCCCGCCCAGGGCTGAAATAATTTCAGTATCGCTTTGCTGCGGGGTGTTACTCCAACTCTCGTGGGCGGGGAGTTGGGTGTGTGTACGCGTGTAAGGTCATAGTATTACCCATAGATCGGTCATACGAGCTCTGGGCTCTCATCCGGAAGGTTAATAACTCAATCACGAGTCGAACACGTGATCCAAGACAATGGTGGTGAATCACAAACACAAACACAAACAAACAGACTCATCCGAAGCGAGGGTAATGTGGCGGTGAAAAGCTCTTCTATGTTTTTTTTTCTCTGCAACCGTGGAGTACTTCAGTCCGAGTGAAACTACAAAACAGGAATTACTTATTGGTGTTGCAAAGAGGATGAGGATTAGTATTCATACTACATGGGCAATGAAAGTAAATTGGATTTATAAATGTAAATGGCTGGAGGGGTCAAATGAAAGTTTGATTTTCAGTCGAATATCAACGCCGCGATTCTTTGCTTTCGTCTCTAAATGACCTTACACAGGTTGACGAAGAAGGTCATAAACCCACAATTCAAGGAGATGAAGCAGAGAAGGAACGGTTGGAAGTCTGAAGCGAACAGGATTTGGATGAATTTTCTCAGGACATGTGTGAGGCATTCGTGGATCTCAATTTCTTTTTGTCTCAAGAATGCAAGATTAGAAAAAAATAGGATATAATTAAAAACCCGACTATATTTAATGTTGAATGAGTTTATGAAGGAAAAAAATGAAAGAAGATAACATCAAGATACGAGATGAATTAGAGAATATTAGAGAATATCAATGCCAAGACAAGTAAAAAGAAGAACAAAGCGACAATGAAGGCGCAGAGATGATTAAAGAACTCGACTGAAGATGGAGTCAAACTAAGAGAAGTCATGGAACCATAGAAGGGGTGAGAACAGGATAAAATGGAATAAGTTATGATAAAGGAACTGAGAGACGGATAATCACTTGTCGAGGACGTGTTGGATAAAAAAAAAAAACGAACATGTTATAATCTCTGAATGGAAACAGAAGCACATAACTACACAAGTGGTGTAAAACTTGGCACGGGTCGCATCCTGGCAGGTAGAAATACATCAACGATCATGGTTTCAAAGAAAGTAAATAGAATGCACAGGAACAGATCGAATAGATGTTCAGGCTGGGTATATGTAAAAGTCCACATTCATACAAAATAAATTCTAGGTCACAAGGCACAGTATATGAGACAGAAACTACCAGATAAGGAAATGTTAAAACACATGTATACCTACAGACACACATAAACGCGTACACACACATACAATATATATATATATATATTTGGATGATGGAGAACATAAACACAGGGGAAGGCTCGGAACCCTAAACACTCTAACGTTTCGTTCGCGTAGAACTTCTTCAGAGAGTGTATATATATATTTGTGTGTACGCGCGCGTGTGTGTATGTTTGTAAGCGTATGAGTGTGTGAGTGTGTGTGTATATTCAATTGTGTGGCCTGCCATGGCCCAGCAATACCGTGCGCGTTTGGCAGCTTCCCAGGGAGGTCAAACGTGCGGGTTCGAGTCCTGACCTCGGCGCAGAGGTGAGGAGGAGCATATCCCACTTTGAGTAATACTCCCCGGCGGCCGAATCCTAAAGTCTTCCAGGCATTTCCCTTTTCTTCTTGGTCGTTAACAACGTCCTCGTGTGACCATTCGAGGTCACATGGTGTTTCAAGAATTTAAGATCTATTACACCTCTTACGTGGATTAGTGTAAAAACCGGTTTTGATACTCCTCTCGTCCTCCTTTTTCCCTCCTTTCACTGTCATTCATTGTCTTGCTGGTCGCGCAGACAGACTCTGCTGCTTCCATGTTGCTGGGTCTGTTTAGGGATCCGGGACATAATCCCTCCCGGAAACAATCCCCCCGGACAAAATACCTCCGGACAATATCCCTCCTGGACAGAATCCCTCCACAAAAGTGAGCGGGCTGGACAAAATCCCCCCACATTATTCAGATTAGCAGCTCTCCCATTATATACCATTATAACCCCGGCCAAGCTAGAGTTGCCGCGATGATCGCGAGCCTGATTCTTATGGTTGGTTTATTGCCTTGATCACGACTGTCCATTTCTTTTTAGATTTTTTCTTTCTTTCAGTGCTTGATGGCAAACTCCGGGGATTTCGGTTCTGTAAATACTTCTTGGAGGTATAGCCACTCTTCGTCCGAGTATTCTCCACGAAATCTGAGACAGAAGGAAATGAGTATGCTTCTCTTCGTGTTTTTAGGTCATGATGTCAGGGCGGGAATATCACTGACACTTTTTCTTTTTTACGTGCTTCGGATTTCAGACGATTTCCTGGCTTGATGACGAGTGTCCAGGGGGGGTGGGGGGTTTGAGAGTCAATGTGTGTGTGTGTGTGTGTGTGTGTGTGTGTGTGTGTGTGTGTGTGTGTGTGTGTGTGTGTGTGTGTGTGTGTGTGTGTGTGTGTGTGTGTGTGTGTGTGTGTGTGTGTGTGTGTGTGTGTGTGAGAGAGAAAGAGAAAAGAGGGACGAGAAGAACAACAGAGCTGTGAGATTCCACGAAGGTGAATCACCGAACGACCTGGGAGAGAAAAAAAAAAAAATCCCACAACGTAAAGGCGGTATCACACTGGGCTATTTTTCCTCCGTCATTTTGACTAGATTTGCAGCCCACACTTTACGGGAAGGAATCTGGTATGCTGAAGGAAAATCATTTTCCTCCAGCATATCATTCTATGAAAAAGGTCGAGAAATTTTTATCACTTGCTGTAGTGATTTGACGGCGGAAAAAGTGTTGGAGGCGGGCGGTGCCGCCGATGAATTGGAGGTTGGATGAAAAATAGCCCAGTCTGATAACGCTTTAAGAGAATATTGTAATGACGTTCGCAACCATACCACCACCACCACTAACGCATGTGGAGCAAATGTGGAGTAACACCACTCACCTCATGGACTGGAATAAAGTTGAGCTGGAATACAGTTGAGCTAATTACACGTGAAACCGAAAAGGATGAAAGGAAAGAATCTTGAGGCAGTATTGTCGAATACTACGTAACAGTGAGGGCACTGCGCCCCAATCGATTTGCTTAATTCCCTTTAATTAAAAATAAATAAATAGATAAATAAAAATAAATGAAATTAATCGAAGGCTATCCGTGAGATGGAACGGCCCCGTGACCTTTCCGAGCCCCTTACGAGGTTTATATGTATGTAGGAGTTCGTTGTCTACATCGGAGATCGGAGGCCAGGGCCGCTCTTGCTCTCTGTAGGGTGTACAAGCATGCATGTGAATGCTCTTATGGAGCTTGTGCGCAACTCACCCTATGTATATATATATGTGTGTGTGTGCATATACATGCGAGTATACAAGTGATCGTATGTTCTTTGAAAGAGGGAAAATTGCCAGTCATCCAGAAATATGCAAATTTGGTACTCAAGTATAAGAGTTAGTTAATTAGGAGAGGTCGCATTGTCAGTGGCTGTAACCTGCATCGTACATGAAGGAGGCTGAAGGTCTTAGGCTTGGGTATGAGCTGCAGGGTTTAGTTCCTTGATGAATACATCTTCAAGCCTGAGAGAATCGTGAAGAGTCGCTAGTATTTTTGCGCTCGCCTCTAAGCCCTCCTTTGTGATGTTGATTCGATGCTTATATGGACATAAGAATAGAGGAGACTGCAAGAGACCATAAGGCCTACGCTAGGCAGTTCCATGCCTCTTTATAAAACTATCTAACCTCTTAAAACAATAGTTTCAGGTCTCACTACTACATGGTTACTAAGTCTATTCCATTCCTTGGCTACTCTATTGGTAAATCAGATCTCACCTATTTCCTTCTAAAAATAAAATTTCATCGTTTTCATGCCTACCTGGATAAAGGAGAGGACTCCACAGTTCCCTTCCTTCTAACTGAATCTGTGCTGCACAGCATGTGCCTACTTTCTAGTTGTTTTTTGTTCATTTTCAGTCATTGGCTAGTTTTCTTAGATTTGTAATCAATTGGAATTTCATTTCAGAATCTGGGTCCGTAAGGTTTACATTTCTTTTGTAGATTTCTTCCATGATTGTTTCGTATTCTTTATACACGTCTCTTTATAAGAACATAAGATTGAAGGACACTGTTAGAGACCATAAGGCCTACACTAGGCAGTTCCATGCCCATGACCACCTATCATTCCCATCCATACTGTTGTCTAACTTTCTTTTAAAACGACTAATAGTTTCCGTGTTCACTACATGGTTACTATATATATATAAATATATATATATATATATATATATATATATATATATAGACTTAGTAATCATGTCTATTATGTTGACTAATAGTAAATTATAGTGTACTCTCTCACTAACGTCTGGTTGTTTTCTGAATGCCATCTACCTCTATTGTTTCCTTGGCGACACAGAGGGCATACTTGTAAGGTAATCCTTTGTTAGCCAGCACTTGTGACGAACCTTCTGTTTCTTGGTGACTTTGCATCCATGTGATAGAGTGGGTGAGATGTCTTCGAACGCCAAGGGTAGAGTCCTTACACCTTTGCGGACATGTCGTATCGCTGTCTAGGCAGTGTCCAGAATAACTGGCCTTTACGTGGGCACTGGTAGACGTGAATGACGTGGTTTACCAACGCAACGAGGAATAGCATCATCCCCCGTGTCTAGTAATTTCCGCACCGCCCCTGAGGCCCTGTTCGCACAATATGAGTCAATGGAGGCGTTCACACACAACCGCGCAGTTTTTCCTTGACTATGCGGTACCATCGCGGTTTCCGCGCGGT
>NC_134779.1:30342199-30389699 GCF_046742065.1 Oratosquilla oratoria | reverse complement strand
CAAGGATGAACTCCTGAACTGGACTACCTCCTTAAACAGCTTGATTTTTTTTCTTCAGAATTGTGAAAGATTGATGAAACATTTGCAAGAGAATAATATCTTGGCAGATAATAACAAGTTCGAATTTAGAAGATCACTGTGTCTCTAATTTGCAAGGTGTTTGCTGCTCAAAAGCGACCAACGAGGAGGCTGTGTTTTGTTGAAACTGGCTAAATCTTTTGACAAAGTATTTCAAGACGATTGATATGAAAATTCGGGTCATATAGGAAGAATCAAAGGGAATAAAATTCTGGAATGGATGAGACTTGATAAGAGAGCGTTTCACGAGGGTCAGAAAGGACATGGTGTCAGAATAAAGAAAAGTAACTCACGAATACCTCCCCGGGGCTCGGTACTGATACCAAGAAATTACTTAATGGATGAAATAAAAAAGTTTCATGTTTACAAACAATACCTGTATCACAAAAAGCGTAAAAGAAAAGAGATAATGAAAATTGCTGCAAAAATATAAATAGATTTTATGATTGGAGCCGCGTGTGTAAAACTAATTCTAACGAGAAATATTGGAAAAAATACAAAGCTTTGGGAGCTGGATCGTTCGTCAGTCTACTCCAAATGTATGTTTAAAACGGGAAAACTACCGCGAAACTTCTTTTTCTATTTCTACTGTTCTTTCTATTTCAATGTGGAAAGGTCCAGATTATGTGATTATTCTTAGCACAATGAATCAGCTAAGTTAGTGACCATTTGAATTACTATTATTTTTTATCCTTTTACTTTACATTTATTGTTTCGTATGGGAACCCCACCACTACTGTATATGCCAGTCTAGGATGGATCATAATTTATGATGTTTTTGTTTTTTATCATGATCTATTCAGCGAAATACAATTTTTAAGTTCATCAGTATCTTACATGTCTTTCCAACAATTATGTTTATATGTTTTCATAAGAACATAAGAATAATGGAGACTGCAAGAGACCATAAGGCCTACACTAAGCAGCTCCGTATCCATCACCACTTGTCATCCCCATCCATAAAGTTGTCTAATCGTTTTTTAAAACAACTGATAGTTTCAGCGCTTACTACATGGTTACTAAGTTTATTCCATTCATCGAACACCCTATTAGTAAACCAATTCTTGTCTATTTCCTTCTTAAATCTAAATTTGTCCAGTTTATACCCATTACTGCGAGTTCTGCCCTGTTGTTTTATTATGATTACCTTGTTTGGATCACCCTGGTTATAACCTTTGATCCACTTGAACACTTCTATTAGATCACCCCGCACTCTGCGTCTTTCCAGAGAGTGTAAGTTAAGGTGCCTAAGCCTCTTTTCGCAAGGGAAATTTCTGAGTCCATATATCATTTTGGTCATCCTTCTCTGTACTGATTCTAGTGAATTTATGTCCATTTTGTAGGACGGAGACCAAAACTGTACCGCATAGTCAAGATAGAGTTTAATAATTACCTCTGCACTTCTATTCGTTACCGTCCTAGCAATGAAACCTAATGCCCTGTTAGCTTTATTTCTGGCGCTAATGCACTGCTTCCTGGTTTTAAGGTCCGGACTCACCAGATCTTCCAAGTCCCTCTCGTACTCAGATTTTTCTAAAAACGTGTTATCTAAGCTGTATTTTCGGGGTTGTGTAGCCCTACGTTTAACACATTACACTTAGAGATATTGAAGTTCATTTGCCATCTCACCGACCATGTTAATAATTTATTAAGGTCATCCTGCAGAATATCTGCGTCGTCTCCTGACCTAATTAGGCGTCCTATTTTAGTGTCGTCCGCAAACTTACTAACATCACTATATATCCCATCGTCTAAGTCGTTTATGTACACAATGAACAACAAGGGACCCAAAACCGAGCCCTGGGGGACCCCGCTAGTAACATTGCTCCACCTAGATTTTATCCCATTTATGGTGGCCCGCTGTTTTCTGTTACTAATCCAAACTCTAGTCCATTCTAACACTTTTCCTCCTATGCCATGGTGTGGCACCTTGTCGAACGCTTTGCTAAAGTTAATGTAAATAACACCGTAATTATCATTGTTATCTGACGCCTTATATGCTTTAGTGTAAAAGGGCTTATTTTTCATAACCAGGATTTCTAGGTATTGCTCTTGTAATTGCTTCGTCACCCATTAGACAAATCAATTACAGCCCCTTCCTGATCTTACTCATTTATTCTTTGTTTTTCCACACTCGTCATAAACATTAGCAAAATCTTCCTGTAGTAATTTCCAGTCTTTTTTATATTTTACTCTCTTTATAATGTTAACATCGTCCGTAAATGAATTGTAACTAGCTATTTCATATATCATGGAAATTTACGTGTACCAGTGCTGTGCCTTGTAGTACTCCACTACTTACCTTTCTGTAATCTAACATCCTACCACAAACAGTTGCCCTTATGAGTCTGTCTTTCAGGAAGTTCTTCATCTATTCTAGGAGGCTCTTTCCTCTCCTTCTTCCGAGTATATATGTATATATATACTGTATATATATATATATATATATATATATGTATATATATGTATTAATATATATATATATATATGTATTGATATATATATATATATATATATATATATATATATATATATACATATATTTGGATGATGGAGAACATAAATACAGGGGAAGGCTCGGAACCCTAAACACTCTAACGTTTCTTTCGCGTAGAACTTCTTCAGAGAGTGTATGTAGAACTGCAATTGAAGTTTATGTACTAAATCTAATTATCTTTTCGGACACTTGGGAAAGGTCGTTTTTCTGGCGTGCTTTAGAATTAAAATACTAGTTTCTTTAGCTAAATTGATAAACCCTCCTCGATGATTCGATGAATTATTAGTTGAAATATTATTAGTTGAATTATTAGTTGAAACCCTCCTCGAATCATCGAGGAGGGTTTATCAATTTAGCTAAAGAAACTAGTATTTTAATTACCACATTGGGGAATATGCTGTTTCCGTATGGCCACCGAATCTCATTAAAAACATTGACAGATTGGAAAAAGTACAACGGCGAGCCAAAAAAAACTGATTCCAAATATAAAAAATAAATCATACGAAAATCGACTAAAACATATGAATCTGTTTTCCCTAAAAAAGCGTAGACTCAGAAGTGACTTGATACAGGTCTTTAAGATTCTAAAGGGAATTGACAACATCAAAAGTGACAAAATGTTCACATTGAATGAGAATCAGACAAGAAACACTGGTCTCAAACTGTCCGGAAATAGATTCAATTTGGAAGTAGGTAGAAACAACTTTGTCAACCGTATAGTTAACGAATGGAATAAACTTCCTGCACAGGTAGTGCAATGTAGTTCACTTCGAAGCTTTAAGAATCATCTAGATAAACACCTAAGCAAGATGCTGTAATGATTATAATTTATTTTATATTATTTGTTTTTGTTTTGTTATCATTTGTCTGTCTGATTTTCATTTATTATTAGTTATATGTCAATTATTATTTGCTATTTACCTGTTTGTTTATTATTCAACTATACCTATGCATTTATTTATGTATTTTATTTGTTATTTACATTATTATAGTTTTTATTTAATATTTTATTATTATTATGATTTTTTTCGCATCTGACCTAGATATGGACCAAAAGGTCTCCTGTCGGCATGCTCTGCCTTTGTAATCCTTTATAGGAAAGGGGAAGGATATTTTTTGGGCCTTTATCGACCTGGAAAAGGCTTACAACAGGGTAGACAGAAAGGCACTGTGGGAAGTTTTGCGGATATACGGGATAGGAGGAAATCTTCTAGGAGCTGCCAAGAGTTTTTATGAGAGTAGTAGAGCTTGTGTCAGGATTAGAAATGGAGAGAGTGAGTGGTTCGAGGTAAAGGTGGGACTTCGTCAAGGATGCGTTATGTCGCCCTGGCTGTTCAACTTATACATGGATGGGGTAGTGCGGGAGGTAAATGCAAGGGTAGTGGGTCAGGGATTGGAGATGGTTAAAGAAAATGGAGAAAAGTGGGAGGTGAGCCAGCTGTTGTATGCGGACGACACTGCTCTTGTGGCAGGATCGGAGGAGGGATTGAGGAAGTTGGTGACAGAGTTTGGGAGAGTGTGTGATAGAAGAAAGCTAAAGATAAATGTGGGTAAAAGTAAGGTAATGAGATGTACAAGGGGTGAAAGTGGCAGTAGACTGGAAGTGAGCATTAAGGGAGAGGGACTGGAGGAAGTGGATAGTTTTAGATACTTGGGTGCAAATGTGGCAGGAAAAGGTGGAGAGAAGGTGGAGGTAGAATGTAGATTGAGAGAAGCGAGTAAATGCCTTGGTGGATTAAAAAGTGTAATGAGGAATAGACATTTGGGAATGGATGCTAAGAGGAGACTATATGAAGGAGTGATTGTGCCAACAGCACTGTATGGCGCAGAAACATGGAACATAAGAGAGGAAGAGAGAAGGAGTTTGAATGTGTTTGAGATGAGGTGTCTGAGAAGTATGATGGGGGTTACTAGGCTAGATAGAGTGAGAAATGAGGAGGTGAGGAGGAGAATAGGGGTGGAAAGGGAGTTGGGAGATAGGGTGGATGAGAGTATTGGGATGGTTTGGACACATGGAAAGAATGAGTGAAGAAAGACTAGTAAAAGAGGTATGGAAGGCAGATGTGGAGGGAGTGAACATGAAGGGACGTCCTAGGATGAGGTGGATGGATGGGGTGAAGGGGGCTTTGGGGAAGAGGGGAATGTCTGTTGAGGAAGGACGGGAGAGGACAGAAGACAGGGGTGAATGGAGAATGGTTGTATATGGATGATGTTGTGATGCATGAGGTGGAATGGGCGGGGGGGATGGGGGGAGAGGTAGTATCTGTGAGCAAAATTTGACGCAGCTCGAAGGGATTTCTCTCCGTCTTCGCCTTTTATGCATGGGGGGACGGAGATGGGGGTCGCCGATTTAATGAAGCGCCCTTGCTGTGGATATGCTGTGTCTTGCGACACTGCTTCTGACCCAGGGCAGTGGACAAGGTGCAGGGATGACCAGTCATCTAGGAGGTGCTAAGATGAAAGGGAGGGTGGAGGGGTATGGAGTATATTCAGGGATGGAATGGGTGGGAATAATTTAATGCCTTTTCCTTTTTGGCTACCTCCTTTGTATGGGAGAAAAAGCCTTGGTATATGTATGTATGTATGTATGTATGATTAATTTTTTCTAGGAAAGCATCAAAGGGATCCCAAATTCTTATCCCAATATGTGAAAACATCATCAACATATCTGAACCAAATCATACCTCGAGGTATTATCGTTGGAAAAACACTCATAAAGTATTCAATGTAAAGGTTGACCAGAACAGGAGAAAGGTTAGAACCCAGACAGGCGTTTGCGCGTGCACAAGCGCGATGATTTTGGATACCGGAAAGGGAAATTTGTCTTGAAATGATTGTAGCTTGGTTTCTAGAATATAAGTATATAATATATATATATATACATATATATATATATATATATATAACTTACATGTTTTACTTTAAATTTGAATCTGTTATGATGGTGGAGGACAGTGCAATCCACAAAAAGATAAAGAGCCATCTTCCTCTATTTCTAATATGAATTCATTGGAATCAACAAATGTATTGATTTTAACTAAAACTCACATATATTTTTACCTATAGGCCAAAAAACATAAGATATCTATGTATCTAAGCAAAGGGATGTTGAAGGGAATGATTTTGCTCAAAGTATTAGGCCGCTTTCACACGAACGTTTCCGTACGCGCGTTCGGGTGCGCCGCGTTTTAACTTTCAATAGAGTTCAATGGGACCTTTCACACGAAGCGTGTTGCGATCCCCTTGAATTCCACTGAAAGTTAAAACGCGGCGCACCCGAACGCGCGTACGGAAACGCTCGTGTCAAAGCGGCCTTGGTCTCAAATAATTTCATGTATGAATTACTTAATACTGGAGAGAGAGGGTTTCCCATACTCATACCGAACTTTTGTGAGTAAAAATTACCATTATATTGGAATTTACAATCTTTAACGCATAATTCAATCAATTCAATCAGTGTATATCATGGCACTGGAAGCACATGCTTTATAAGTTCTTCTTAATGAAAAAATAATAAATCATTTAAGGGAACTTTTGTGAATAAACTATGTCAAAGCTAACCGATGTAAATTTATGATTTGGTTGAATATGATTATGTTTATCTAAAAGATCAGAAGTGTTAATGAGATTGTTCCAACTAACGGACTGAGAATGGTAACCAGACATTTAGAGAGCTTGTAAAAGGCAGAGCCTATTGATGAAATGATTGGTCTAATAGGGTTGTTACATATATATGGGGTAAAGGGGGCCTAATTGAGGTAAATTTTTGGATAAGGTCTCTATTACCTTTAAGTCATTATTTAAATTCTTATTGTAATTACTATTAACTGATTCGGTGGAATTTTTGGTAAGAGGAGTGTAAGTACTACTATCATCTAATAAGTCATTCATTTTCTTTAGATAGTCATTTTCATTCAATATGACAGTTGCGTTAGATTAATCAGCTCTGGTAAGATGTAAATCGCAGTCCTTTTTAAGACTATAAATTGCCTTCTTAAAGCGCTATGGTTAGTTAAAGCACCATAAACATTTCCTTTGCAAATATTGAAATCTTCCACAGATAAATCTTGTTGTTGTTTTGGATTACAAAAAACTTTACCTATACCTACGAAATATGTGGGATTTAAATTGCTGGCAAAGCTAAGTCCATATCCTAGGGGTGCACGTTCAACCTTGCTAAGGATTTTGACAGAAAGGTTGACTACAAACTCATTGTTAGTCCAGTCACTATTATCGAATAATTCTTGTAATTTCTTATTCAAATTCTTGGACAAAATGTCACGTGTAGATCTCATTTTACTATAACAAGAATCTAAAAGCACTTCTTTACTAATGCCACTTAATCCTTTCAATTCTGAATGCTTCTTTTACTTCTAATTTAATAATATTAATACATTTCAATAAGATGATGCGTTGAAACTCATCAAATGGGCGATCTGACATCTTCAGAAGTCGTTGAGGTAGCACAGACTTTGTAAACACATGTTCCTTTATACAATTATGTAGAAACTGCAGTCGTTGACGTATTTTATGAGCTTCAGTCAAGGCCCAACTAAAGTCCTTAACGAATGGTGGGAAGCCAGGGCTGAGAGAGATAAAGCTCTAGAAGAAGCTTGTTGTGTTCAATTATGCAAGAATGACTACTGGGAAAGATAAACTAAACAAAACAGAGCGCTTTCGTATATTACATCTTCAGTGCAAAGTTCATGGATAGAAAGGATTACAAGAATATATATATGCATAAACTGAGGTCGTTCACCAATCTCCACTGATTAGCTCTTTTGTTTTAACTCATTGTTCTTCTGTTGCATCTCTTCGTGTTCACTTTCTTTAGATACATTACAAATGTTTATGTCATTCTAATGACCTTGTTTACCGTGGACTATGAGTAAACTTAGATCTTATTGGTCTTGCCCCTCTCTTTGCCTACCCTACTAACACGAAACTCTCCAGTCTCTTTTTATGCACCACTCGTTTTCTATAACACCTGTTACCAAATCACTGCATTTCTCATAAAGTCTACCTCTCTTTCCAACCTAATGCTGACACGTTTTTCGACCGTTGGAAGGGTATGCAGTGAACATGAGGCAGGCCTAACGGGCGAAACCTTGTGGTGGTAATAACAAGACGATGTCCTCACATGCTGTTTCATCTTCCCTATTTCATGTCCTCTTAGTTTATGTTTGTGTGTGTGTGTACGAGTGAGTGGGTGAAAGCGAGTGTTTCAGTATTAGCGACACTGTATCCATCTTATTCTACCCTGTTTGTAGCCTTTATTCAATTTCATCTGTGCCTGGAATTATTCATGCGGCGTTTGCTCTTCTGCTATGTGTGCAATTGTGAGGAGGGTGCAGTGAACTGCAGCTCAGGGGCAAGAGACCTTGAGTTGGCTGAAATGAGGAAGGAGTGAAAGGACCATTCTGTGCCAAACATTTCCTTTCCTTGCTATATAAGCTCGTCTTTCCTCTCGGTGGGCACAGTTGCCACCATGCAGGTCTTGGTGAGTTGTCTACCCGACTGAGTTACTAGTTTCCAGTTGCTATATAGTCTGTACAGAGTCCCTATGCCAGTGTTCATGATAGAAAAGTATTTGTTGACAAAAAGTTTGCCAAAATGTAACACCAAGAGATTTTCTGTGTGATGATAGCTTCCGCGAGTACAGTCTTTTCTTGGTTCCCAGATTGTGTGCCTTACTGTGGCGGCGGTGTCCGCCAAGAGCGACTTCAGCTACCAACCACCAAGCCAACCTCCTCCCTATGAATCTCCCCCTCCCCCTTCACCTGGCCCAACCTATGGAACCCCACAACCTTTCCCCCCTCAACCTTTCCCCCCTCAACCTTTCCCCCCTCAACCTCTCCCCCCTCTACCCCTCCCCCCACAACCTCTCCCTCCTCCACCAAGCCAACCTCCTCCCTATGTCCCTCCCCCTCCCCCTTCACCTGGCCCAACCTATGGAACCCCTCAACCTTTCCCCCCTCAACCTCTTCCCCCTCAACCCCTCCCCCCACAACCTCTCCCTCCTCCACCTAGCACAACTTATACAGGACCCCAGACCCCTGGAGTGCCAACATTCCCTGGTTCTTGCCCCGATGGCCTGGCTCGCAACGCACACGGCCAATGTGTTCAACCTGAAGTGACGCGGAACATCTTTGTCTACGCCGCTCCTCCGCGGCCATCCGGGCCCAGTGGCCCTCTGCCTCCTCTTCCTACCCCAAAGCTCAATTACAACCTCGTTTTCCTCCGCATTCCGGAGGACCAACCCGGCGATGGTCCCATCATCGTTCCTCCTCCACAGGAAAAGACCCTCGTCTATGTCCTTAGCAAGAAACAAGAAGCAGGCAGCCCGGGAATCATCGAGGTGCCCCATCCTCCCCAGGAGAATCCGGAGGTCTTCTTCGTCAACTACAACGATGGCGAAAACCTGCAGCTCCCTGGTGGCGTCACCCTCGACCAGGCCCTCAACACTGCAACCAACATCGGAACTGTGATCGGCGATGTAGGGCCCACCGTTGGAGGAGATATTGGCCCTAGCTACGTTCCCCCGGTGCCACAGGGACCATACGGTTTGAGCGGTTAATGCCATCTACCCGCGTCGTGTTGTCACGGTCGCCTTCGCCTCTCACTGTGCCCATGCGGACCTCCGCCTTCCAGAAGGAGGCACTTTGCTTGGCAGCGCCTTTCACCGACTTTAACCAAATCGAGGTCAATTTGATATGTTACTTTTGTTTAGATTTTGTATTTAATAATTATCTTTCGAATAAAAGATACCATTTACAGTGATATGTAAACTCTACTCAACCAAACGAACTTACCTAAGCACACACACACACACACACACACACACACACACACACACACACACACACACACACACACACACACACACACACACACACACACACACACACACACAGATGCACATACGCACACACATGGAATATGACATTTGTTCGTGCATGGGTGCATGCGTGCATGTGTGTGTGTGTGTGTGTGTGTGTGTGTGAGTGTGAGTGTGTGTGTGTGTGTGTGTGTGTGTGTGTGTGTGTGTGTGTACCTATCTAAAGTTGGAAGCGACCAAATTAAAGCCAGAGGAGACGAAACAGAGCTCAGTTGATAATGTTTATCAGTAAAAGCCAGATATGAAAAAAGAAAGAAAGACAGAGGAAACTATTCGGGTAACCGTAAGGGGCACACGCTAGGAGGCGCTTAGCCGCTGCCGGACCCATCACCTTTGACCTTTGTGCTTTGGCGCTCGGGGTAGACGGCAAGGCTCCACGATAGTTTCCTCCCGGGGGACAATTTCCCCCTGTTGTCAAATACCCCCTGGGACAATTGCCCCCTAAGACAACTGCCCATTAATTTCAATTTACCCTGTTGACCAATGAAAAAAATACAAATACAAAGTGAATTTGATTCAAAACTTTATAAAGTCCTTGAGTAGAAATATATTTAGTTGCAAAAACTAAAGATAAGCTTAGTTTTATTTAAAAACTCAGATTATACGCAATTCCTCTTAAGTAATCCAAAATCTGTTGTAATCGTTCACTAAAGTGACTTTTAGCTGGGAGCAATCTTTATACCTTTTCTGTAATCCTTCATTTACAATGCCGACTGCACTCTGACTGATGCAAAACTATTGAAGTGACTGCTCTTTCTGGAGTTTTGAAATAGAAATCCAAATATTGGTATGGTAGCAACCAGCACTGGCAAGAAAACTCCTATGCCATCCCTTGACTGAATTGTTTGTTCTTGGAAGCTCTTCCTTCGCTCTGTCGTACATAGAGCCATGTCAATTATTGGTTCTCGTCGCCCTCTTCTCTTACAAGGTCGTCCAATATAAGTCTTCGAAATAATCAAGTATTGGTTGACTGTTGGGAGCCCTAATTTCCAGCAATATATCACACGTTTCTTTCATGGAAATAAACTCAAAGCTATCGTCTTTGCTTCATAATAAGTAGTCACTAATGCAAAGGTTCAAGTCCTTCCGGTGGAACTTATTTCCATT
Organism: Oratosquilla oratoria; assembly: GCF_046742065.1. Lineage (NCBI taxonomy): Eukaryota > Metazoa > Arthropoda > Malacostraca > Stomatopoda > Squillidae > Oratosquilla > Oratosquilla oratoria. The sequence goes on along the minus strand of NC_134779.1, from coordinate 30,379,119 downwards.
TATCACGTTGACACACACACACACACACACACACACACACACACACACACACACACACACACACACACACACACACACACACACACACACACACACACACACACACACACAGACACACACACACACACACACACACACACACACACACACACACACACACACACACACACACACACACACACACACACACACACACACACACACACACACACACACACACTTCAACGAACGGACGGCTTAGAGGACGTTCTGAAGAAAAGTGAAGTTTCGTGGACCCCAAAGCAAAGGAAGTGCCTATTGTATTTACATGGTGGGGGGTAATTGCTCGTGGGGTAGTGGGAAAGTAGGGAAAGAAGAGAAGGGGAGGGATTGCTGAGGGAAATGGAAGGAAATGAGGAAGGAGAAGACTTGACCCAGGCAGACCAACGAAATGTAAACACCAAAAAACGGCCCCCCGACCAGCTGAGTGACGACGAAATGTCTAATAAAAATGTAAAGATTAGAAGTATAGATAAGAGCAATACAGTAGAAAGTGATGAGAATATTTTGTAGGGATTTAAAGAGGGCGGGGGGGACACAACCCCCCCCCCCCCGACTGACAAGACTAGAAGAGAAGTTTGATAAGATGATCGAGGACTGGGAGCGTAGGTTCGGTCATGTTAACAACATTGTACAGAGGGTTGAAAAATTGGAAGAACTAGAGAAGGCGAACAAAAACTTAACTAAGGAAATAGAAGACCTAAAAAGACAGTTAAAAGAAGTAAAAAAGGAGAATGAAGAGTTAAAGATGAATAATAAAGAAAGCAGAGAGGGATGGAAGACAATTCAAGAAAACAGTAAAGTTGCATTTACTGACATAATTAAACAGCAAATGAGAGAACAAACTGAAGACTCAGTTATTAAAGTGATGAGACAGAAGGAGAATATAGTAAGAGACTTAGCTGATAAAAAGAAATGTATAATTATATTAGGAATGGAAGAGAAACATAACCCAGATAGAACCTCAAGAACCAATGAGGAAAATGAAAAAGTAAGCAGTTTACTAAAATTAGTTCAGGAAGATGAACCAGAAATTATGAAGGAAATTGAGGAAAAATTCAGGTTCGGAAAGTATAGTACAGATAAGACCAGACCAATTAAGATTAAACTCAGGTCACAAACGACGGCAGAGAATATCTTATCCAAAACAGGGAAACTAGCAACAAGTGAGCAATATAAAAAGGTATGGATAAAAAGGGAAATGAATAAAGAGGAAAGAGAGGAAGAAAAGCAGAAAAGACTTGAAGCTAAGAAAAAAAAACGAGAGCAGAACGGAGTCAGAAAAAGAGAGATTCTATTGGAGAGTAGTGAATATGAAACTAAGGCGGTTCGACATACAAGAGAAAAACAAAAGGGAAATAGAGAACACAATGGAAGTGACAGAAAACTAAGAGTGTCTTACACAAATACAGATGGATTAATAACAGGATTGAATGAGCTGAATGATTATTTGAAAGAAAAAGAACCGGACATAATGGGAATTGTAGAAACAAAATTAAAAGGCCCACTACCACCCAACAGTGTAGGACATGATGCATATAATTATTGGATTAAAAACAGAGAGAAAAAGCAAGGGGGTGGAGTTATGTTCCTGACTAAGAAGGATATAAACGTGAGGGGTGTCATATCTGGAAAGAATACAGTAGAGATGATTATGATAGAAGTGGAAGACAGAGATAAAAAGAGCAGAAAGTTTGTGATAAATTATGTGCCTCCGAAAACAGCCTCATGGGAGGAGAGTGAAGATAAAAGTATGTTAGAGGACACAAAGATAACATTAAATAAAATAATGGAAGATGGAGGAAGAATAGTTATGATGGGCGACTTTAATTGCAAAGAAATCTGCTGGGAAGAAATGACAGTAAAGGGTGGAGACGGCTCATGGGGAAACGCTCTACTTGAGATGATTACTGACCATACAATGACACAATGGATACAGGAGAACACTAGGTATAGAAATGAAGAAGAACCATCGAGACTAGACTTAATAATTACATATGAACCTAGAATAGTGGACAAGATTGAATATAGAACACCAATAAGTAAAAGTGACCACATATTGATTGAACTGGAACTTAATGAAGAAAAATATATGAAAAGAAATGAACAATATAGAAAAGGAAGAATGATGTATGAAAAAACAAACTTTGATCAAATAAGAGAATTCTTTCAACAAGAAAACTGGGAAGAAATATACAAAGAAGAAACAACAGTGGAAGAGAAATGGAATATTTGGACAAAAATTGACAAAAAAGGAGTGGAAAAGTATGTCCCAAGACAAAAACAAGAAAAAGAATATGTAAAATGCTGGTACAACAAAAGTTGTAGGGAGTTAAAAGACAAAAGAGATAAAGTCTGGACCAGATGGAAAAAAGACAGACCTGAAAAATGGAAAATATATACCTGTTATAGAAATGAATATGTACAAACGTGCAGAGAGGAAAAGAGAAAATATGAAAAAGATGTCATAGAAAAGTGTAAAGATCAACCAAAATTATTCTACAGATTTGTAAACAATAAACTGAAAAACAAACAAGACTTGGAGAAATTAAGACAAGGGGGAATTGAATACACTGAGGAAATGGAAATGGCGGAAATTATGAACAAACATTTTAAATCAGTGTTTACTAGGGAGAACATACAACCTGAAGAGATTGAATGGAAAGAGAAAGCCCCCCTATGGAAGAAATAGAAGTAACAAAGAATGAAATATTGACACACTTGAGTAATCTTGATGTCAGAAAATCGCATGGACCAGATGAAATAGCAAACTGGATTCTGAAAGAATGCAGGAATAAACTGGCAGACAAAATACATTGCATACTAAACAGTTCCTTGAAATAAGGAAAAGTTCCAGAAGATTGGAAAAAAGCAAATATAGTGCCTATATATAAAGGAGGAAATAAAGAAGAACCTACAAACTATAGACCAGTCTCTCTAACAAGTACAATAGCAAAAATTTGTGAAAGAACTATCAAAAGTAGATGGGTAAAATATAAAAAAAAAAAAACAGTGTTAAATCCAAGGCAATTTGGATTCAGATAAGGACGATCATGTGTCACCAATTTGATATGTTTCTATTCAAGGCTAATAGATATAATACAGGAAAGAGATGGATGGGCGGACTGTGCATTTCTAGACCTAAAGAAAGCTTTTGACAAAGTACCACATAAGAAGTTGCTTAAGAAATTAGAAACTGAAGGAGGAATACAGGGCAAACTGCTAAATTGGATGGAAGACTTTTTGCAAGAAAGAAAAATGAGAGTAGTGATAAGAGACCAGCACTCAAAATGGGATAAAGTAATAAGCGGTGTTCCGCAGGGAACAGTACTGGCCCCAATAATGTTTGCTATATATATTAATGATATGGATGAAGGAATTGAAAGCTATATGAGCTTCTTTGCAGATGATGCAAAACTACTAAAAAGAGTGAAAACAGAAGAAGATTGTGAATCACTACAGAGAGATCTATATAAAGTACAGCAATGGAGAAGGAAGTGGGAGATGGAGTTCAATACAAAATAGTGTAGTATAATGGAATTTGGAAAAAGCAAAAACAGAATAACAGGATCATATAATTTGGGAGAAGAAGGAATAAAAAAAGTAGAAAATGAGAAGGACCTGGGAGTCATTGTTATGAATAATATGTCACCTGAGAAACACATAAATAAGATTTTTGGAGAAACTTATAATTTAATAAGAACAATCTAAGTTGCATTTACATACCTGGATGAAGAAATGGTAAAGAAAATCCTAATCACCCTGATAAGACCAAGATTGGAATATGCAGCAACGATATGGTCACCAAGTACAAAAAAATGTATAAAAAAACTTGAAAGAATACAAAGAGCAATTACAAAACTGGCACCAACACTCTTAAAACTATCATATGAAGAGAGACTAGAAAAACTTGAACTACAGACACTAGAGCAAAGAAGAGAGAGAGGAGATTTGATAGCTATTTACAGAATCATGAAAGGCATGGAAATTACTGATAGAGAGAATCTGATCAAATGGGATGACAGAAATACAATAGGACACGGAAAGAAAATAAAAAAAAGACAGCTATAGAAGAGATTTGAAAAAGAACAGCTTTCCTCACAGAGTAATAGACAGTTGGAACAAGTTAGATGAGAAAGTGGTGTGTGCAAAAACAATACATGAATTTAAAAATAGTTTAGATAAAATGAGATATGAAGACGGGACCCCACGAGCATAGCTCCCCTTCCCGTAAAATACAACTAGGTAAATACAACTAGGTAAATACACACACACACACACAATACTCAAGATTAATAGACATAATACAAGAGAGAAATTGGTGGCAGACTGTGCCTTTCTGGACCTACAAATGGCATTTGATAAGGTATCACACAAAAAACTAATAAGGAAGATAGAGTCAATAGGTGGCATTAGAGGAAAAATTATTGGAATGGATGAAAGAGTTCCTGACTGGGAGGAAAAGGAGAGTAGTAATTAGAGACAAGTTCTCAAACTGGGAAGAAGTGATAAGTGGTGTTCCGCAGGGATCAGTACTGGCACCGATCATGTTTGCCAAATACATAAATGACATGGATGAAGGAGTAGAGTGTTATATGAATTTCTTTGTAGATGACGCACAAATACTCAAAAAAGTAAAAACGGAGGTAGACTGCAACTCATTACAACAAGACTTGGACAACATTTGGAAATGAACTCAAAAGTAGGAAGTCAAATTGAATATCCAGAAATGTAGTATAATGGAATTTGGAAAAAGTAAAAACAGAATATCGAAAGATTACAAAATTAGTGAAGAGGTAAAAAAGTAAACTCGGATAAAGATCTTGGAGTGATGATCAGCTAAGACATGACACCGGATAAGCATATTAATAGAATAGTCGGAGAAACCTACAATTTATTGAGATCAATAAATGTGGCATTTGCTTATTTGGACGAGGAAATGATAAAAAAAATCTAAGTAAACTAATAAGACCAAAACTTGAGTACGCAGCAACACTATGGACACCCAGTACCAAAAAGAATATATAAAAAAGAAAAGAAAATAATAATAGAAAGAATACAAAGAGCAACAACAAAACTAGTACCAACTCTTTCCAAAATGACATATGAGCAAAGACTGTCCAAATTAGAATCATCAACTCTGGAACAAAGAAGGAAGGAGGAGACTTAATAACTATCTACAGAATAATGAAAGGAATGGAAATCTTAGATAAGAATGACTTATTGGGACAATGGAAAAACGAGAGGACACGAAAATAAAATAAAAGATAATTACAGAAAAGATCTGAACAAAAAACAGCTTCCCACACAGAGTGATATATTCTTAGAACAAATTAGACAAAGAAACAATGTGTGCAAACACTATTCAAGATTTTAAGAAATACACTTGATGCTGAGAGATACAAAGACGGGTCACCACGAGCATAGCTCCCTTCCCGTATAATACAACTAGGCACACACACACACACACACACACACACACACACACACACACACACACACACACACACACACACACACACACACACACACACACACACACACACGCATATATACATATATATATATATATATATATATATAAACAGTATGTATTGATATATATAACTAGTCAAATTACCCGCGCGTTGCTGCGGGTAAATGATTGTTATTTTAGTTTTGATAGAATTTGTGGAGAAAAGTTACACGTATCAATATAACTCAATGGAAAAGGTAACAAAAATAAAACTTTAAGTAAGAAAAAAATAAATTTGAGGAGGGAGACACCCTTTGGACATAAAACATACCTATCCAAGTAGCCTGGGTTATGGTGAATATATATGGTTTTAAGGGGGGGTTCGTGAACAAACAGACGGACAGACAGAGGCTACTACTTTATTATAGTAGCTACAAATGAATAATAGTTATTCAAGTACCTTGGCTTATAAGGTTTCAGAATATATATGATTACAGGGGTCTATCTGCAAAAACTTAGGAGTTAGTGAATAATCCCTAGCCTAACCTTACTCCACCTAACTTTAACCCTTAACCCTAACCAAAATATACTTTTTGGAAGTGAAATATATTTATCCAGGTACCTGGAGTGATAGGGTATCAGAGTATATATGGTTATGGGGTTCTATCTCCAAAACTCTAGGAGTTCGTGAACAAACAACCATACCCCACCTAATTTTAACCCTCAACCCTAACCAAAATAAATTGTTTTTGGAAATGAATTATAGTTAGCCAAGTACCTGGAGTGATAGGGTATCAGAATATATATGGTTATGTGGGTCTATCTCCAAAACCCTAGGAGGACTTCATGAACAAACAGACAGACAGAGGCTACTGCATTACTATAGTATATGTATGTATATACATATATATATATATATATATATATATATATATATATATATACACGAGGTCTGTCCGGAAAGTATTCAGAAGGCCCTACTGCGCATGCGTAAACGGCCATAATCACATGTGACAACTCAGTTACCGGCGAGACAATTTGAGTGAAGGTGTACACTGTTTGACCGTTGCATTGACGCAGTTGACTTCCATTGACTAGACTGGATTTTTGTTTTTGGGTCATATCCATAGACCAAGGACTTATCTCCGGTTATAACTTGTTTCAGGAAATTTGAGTCATTTGCAGCAGCTTGAATCATATCCTGTGAAGTTTTGGCACGAAATTCCTTCTGCTCCTTATTTTCAACTCCTTTTTTGTGTTGGATCTCCTCGTGTTCACTTTCTTTAGATACATTACAAATGTTTATGTCATTCTGATGACCTCGTTTACCGTGGACTGTGAGTAAACTTAATTCTTATTGGTCTTGCCTCTCTCTTTGGTTACCCTACTAATACGAAACTCTCCAGTCTCTTTTCATGCACCACTCGTTTTCTATAACACCTGTTACCAAATCACTGTATTTGTTATAAAGTGTACCTCTCGTTCCAACCTAAAGCTGATACGTCTTTCGACCGTTGGAAGGGTATGCAGTGAACATGAGGCAGGCCTAACTGGCGAAACGTTGTGGTGGTAATAACAAGACAATGTCCTCACATGCTGTTTCATCTTCCCTATTCCATGTCCTCTCAGTTTATGTTTGTGTGTGTGTGTACGAGTGAGTGGGTGAGAGCGAGTGTTTCAGTATTAGCGACACTGTATCCATCTTATTGTACCCTGTTTGTAGCCTTTATTCAATTTCATCTGTGCCTGGAATTATTCATGCGGCGTTTGCTCTTCTGCTATGTGTGCAATTGTGAGGAGGGTGCAGTGAACTGCAGCTCAGGGGTAAGAGACCTTGAGTTGGCTGAAATGAGGAAGGAGTGAAAGGACCATTCTGTGCCAAACATTTCCTTTCCTTTCTATATAAGCTCGTCCTTCCTCTCGGTGGGCACAGTTGCCACCATGCAGGTCTTGGTGAGTTGTCTACCCGACTGAGTTACTAGTTTCCAGTTGCTATATAGTCTGTACAGAGTCCCTATGCCAGTGTTCATGATAGAAAAGCATTTGTTGACAAAAAGTTTGCCAAAATGTAACACCAAGAGATTTTCTGTGTGATGATAGCTTCCGCGAGTACAGTCTTTTCTTGGTTCCCAGATTGTGTGCCTTACTGTGGCGGCGGTGTCCGCCAAGAGCGACTTCAGCTACCAACCACCAAGCCAACCTCCTCCCTATGAATCTCCCCCTCCCCCTTCACCTGGCCCAACCTATGGAACCCCACAACCTTTCCCCCCTCAACCTTTCCCCCCTCAACCTTTCCCCCCTCAACCTCTCCCCCCTCTACCCCTCCCCCCACAACCTCTCCCTCCTCCACCAAGCCAACCTCCTCCCTATGTCCCTCCCCCTCCCCCTTCACCTGGCCCAACCTATGGAACCCCTCAACCTTTCCCCCCTCAACCTCTTCCCCCTCAACCCCTCCCCCCACAACCTCTCCCTCCTCCACCTAGCACAACTTATACAGGACCCCAGACCCCTGGAGTGCCAACATTCCCTGGTTCTTGCCCCGATGGCCTGGCTCGCAACGCACACGGCCAATGTGTTCAACCTGAAGTGACGCGGAACATCTTTGTCTACGCCGCTCCTCCGCGGCCATCCGGGCCCAGTGGCCCTCCGCCTCCTCTTCCTACCCCAAAGCTCAATTACAACCTCGTTTTCCTCCGCATTCCGGAGGACCAACCCGGCGATGGTCCCATCATCGTTCCTCCTCCACAGGAAAAGACCCTCGTCTATGTCCTTAGCAAGAAACAAGAAGCAGGCAGCCCGGGAATCATCGAGGTGCCCCATCCTCCCCAGGAGAATCCGGAGGTCTACTTCGTCAACTACAACGATGGCGAAAACCTGCAGCTCCCTGGTGGCGTCACCCTCGACCAGGCCCTCAACACTGCAACCAACATCGGAACTGTGATCGGCGATGTAGGGCCCACCGTTGGAGGAGATATTGGCCCTAGCTACGTTCCCCCGGTGCCACAGGGACCATACGGTTCGAGCGGTTAATGCCATCTACCCGCGTCGTGTGTTGTCACGGTCGCCTTCGCCTCTCACTGTGCCCATGCGGACCTCCGCCTTCCAGGAGGAGGCACTTTGCTTGGCAGCGCCTTTCACCGACTTTAACCAAATCGAGGTCAATTTGATATGTTACTTTAGTTTAGATTTTGTATTTAATAATTATCTTTCGAATAAAAGATACCATTTACAGTGATATGTAAACTCTACTCAACCAAACGAACTTACCTAAGCACACACACAAACACACACACACACACACACACACAGATGCACATACGCACACACATGGAATATGACATTTGTTCGTGCATGGGTGCATGCGTGCATGTGTGTGTGTGTGTGTGTGTGTGTGTGTGTGTGTGTGTGTGTGTGTGTGAGTGTGTGTGTGTGTGTGTGTGTGTGTGTGTACCTATCTAAAGTTGGAAGCGACCAAATTAAAGCCAGAGGAGACGAAACAGAGCTCAGTTGATAATGTTTATCAGTAAAAGCCAGATATGAAAAAAGAAAGACAGAGGAAACTATTCGGGTAACCGTAAGGGGCACACGCTAGGAGGCGCTTAGCCGCTGCCGGACCCATCACCTTTGACCTTTGTGCTTTGGCGCTCGGGGTAGACGGCAAGGCTCCACGATAGTTTCCTCCCGGGGGACAATTTCCCCCTGTTGTCAAATACCCCCTGGGACAATTGCCCCCTAAGACAATTGCCCATTAATTTCAATATACCCTGTTGACCAATGAAAAAAAAATACAAATACAAAGTGAATTTGATTCAAAACTTTATAAAGTCCTTGAGTAGAAATATATTTAGTTGCAAAAACTAAAGATAAGCTTAGTTTTATTTAAAAACTCAGATTATACGCAATTCCTCTTAAGTAATCCAAAATCTGTTGTAATCGTTCACTAAAGTGACTTTTAGCTGGGAGCAATCTTTATACCTTTTCTGTAATCCTTCATTTACAATGCCGACTGCACTCTGACTGATGCAAAACTATTGAAGTGACTGCTCTTTCTGGAGTTTTGAAATAAAAATCCAAATATTGGTATGGTAGCAACCAGCACTGGCAAGAAAACTCCTATGCCATCCCTTGACTGAATTGTTTGTTCTTGGAAGCTGTTCCTTCGCTCTGTCGTACATAGAGCCATGTCAATTATTGGTTCTCGTCGCCCTCTTCTCTTACAAGGTCGTCCAATATAAGTCTTCGAAATAATCAAGTATTGGTTGACTGTTGGGAGCCCTAATTTCCAGCAATATATCACACGTTGCTTTCATGGAAATAAACTCAAAGCTATCGTCTTTGCTTCATAATAAGTAGTCACTAATGCAAAGGTTCAAGTCCTTGCGGTGGAACTTATTTCCATTTATCACGTTGACACACACACACACACACACACACACACACACACACACACACACACACACACACACACACACACACACACACACACACACACACACACACACTTCAACGAACGGACGGCTTAGAGGACGTTCTGAAGAAAAGTGAAGTTTCGTGGACCCCAAAGCAAAGGAAGTGCCTATTGTATTTACATGGTGGGGGGTAATTGCTCGTGGGGTAGTGGGAAAGTAGGGAAAGAAGAGAAGGGGAGGGATTGCTGAGGGAAATGGAAGGAAATGAGGAAGGAGAAGACTTGGCCCAGGCAGACCAACGAAATGTAAACACCAAAAAAACGGCCCCCCGACCAGCTGAGTGGCGACGAAATGTCTAATAAAAATGTAAAGATTAGAAGTATAGATAAGAACAATACAGTAGAAAGTGATGAGAATATTTTGTAGGGATTTAAAGAGGGCGGGGGGGGACACAAATCCCCCCCCCCCCCCCGACTGACAAGACTAGAAGAGAAGTTCGATAAGATGATCGAGGACTGGGAGCGTAGGTTCGGTCATGTTAACAACATTGTACAGAGGGTTGAAAAATTGGAAGAACTAGAGAAGGCGAACAAAAACTTAACTAAGGAAATAGAAGACCTAAAAAGACAGTTAAAAGAAGTAAAAAAGGAGAATGAAGAGTTAAAGATGAATAATAAAGAAAACAGAGAGGGATGGAAGGCAATTCAAGAAAACAGTAAAGTTGCATTTACTGACATAATTAAACAGCAAATGAGAGAACAAACTGAAGACTCAGTTATTAAAGTGATGAGACAGAAGGAGAATATAGTAAGAGACTTAGCTGATAAAAAGAAATGTATAATCATATTAGGAATGGAAGAGAAACATAACCCAGATAGAACCTCAAGAACCAATGAGGAAAATGAAAAAGTAAGCAGTTTACTAAAATTAGTTCAGGAAGATGAACCAGAAATTATGAAGGAAATTGAGGAAAAATTCAGGCTCGGAAAGTATAGTACAGATAAGACCAGACCAATTAAGATTAAACTCAGGTCACAAACGACGGCAGAGAATATCTTATCCAAAACAGGGAAACTAGCAACAAGTGAGCAATATAAAAAGGTATGGATAAAAAGGGAAATGAATAAAGAGGAAAGAGAGGAAGAAAAGCAGAAAAGACTTGAAGCTAAGAAAAAAAAAACGAGAGCAGAACGGAGTCAGAAAAAGAGAGATTCTATTGGAGAGTAGTGAATATGAAACTAAGGCGGTTCGACATACAAGAGAAAAACAAAAGGGAAATAGAGAACACAATGGAAGTGACAGAAAACTAAGAGTGTCTTACACAAATACAGATGGATTAATAACAGGATTGAATGAGCTGAATGATTATTTGAAAGAAAAAGAACCGGACATAATGGGAATTGTAGAAACAAAATTAAAAGGCCCACTACCACCCAACAGTGTAGGACATGATGCATATAATTATTGGATTAAAAACAGAGAGAAAAAGCAAGGGGGTGGAGTTATGTTCCTGACTAAGAAGGATATAAACGTGAGGGGTGTCATATATGGAAAGAATACAGTAGAGATGATTATGATAGAAGTGGAAGACAGAGATAAAAAGAGCAGAAAGTTTGTGATAAATTATGTGCCTCCGAAAACAGCCTCATGGGAGGAGAGTGAAGATAAAAGTATGTTAGAGGACACAAAGATAACATTAAATAAAATAATGGAAGATGGAGGAAGAATAGTTATGATGGGCGACTTTAATTGCAAAGAAATCTGCTGGGAAGAAATGACAGTAAAGGGTGGAGACGGCTCATGGGGAAACGCTCTACTTGAGATGATTACTGACCATACAATGACACAATGGATACAGGAGAACACTAGGTATAGAAATGAAGAAGAACCATCGAGACTAGACTTAATAATTACATATGAACCTAGAATAGTGGACAAGATTGAATATAGAACACCAATAAGTAAAAGTGACCACATATTGATTGAACTGGAACTTAATGAAGAAAAATATATGAAAAGAAATGAACAATATAGAAAAGGAAGAATGATGTATGAAAAAAACAAACTTTGATCAAATAAGAGAATTCTTTCAACAAGAAAACTGGGAAGAAATATACAAAGAAGAAACAACAGTGGAAGAGAAATGGAATATTTGGACAAAAATTGACAAAAAAGGAGTGGAAAAGTATGTCCCAAGACAAAAACAAGAAAAAGAATATGTAAAATGCTGGTACAACAAAAGTTGTAGGGAGTTAAAAGACAAAAGAGATAAAGTCTGGACCAGATGGAAAAAAGACAGACCTGAAAAATGGAAAATATATACCTGTTATAGAAATGAATATGTACAAACGTGCAGAGAGGAAAAGAGAAAATATGAAAAAGATGTCATAGAAAAGTGTAAAGATCAACCAAAATTATTCTACAGATTTGTAAACAATAAACTGAAAAACAAACAAGACTTGGAGAAATTAAGACAAGGGGGAATTGAATACACTGAGGAAATGGAAATGGCGGAAATTATGAACAAACATTTTAAATCAGTGTTTACTAGGGAGAACATACAACCTGAAGAGATTGAATGGAAAGAGAAAGCCCCCCTATGGAAGAAATAGAAGTAACAAAGAATGAAATATTGACACACTTGAGTAATCTTGATGTCAGAAAATCGCATGGACCAGATGAAATAGCAAACTGGATTCTGAAAGAATGCAGGAATAAACTGGCAGACAAAATACATTGCATACTAAACAGTTCCTTGAAATAAGGAAAAGTTCCAGAAGATTGGAAAAAAGCAAATATAGTGCCTATATATAAAGGAGGAAATAAAGAAGAACCTACAAACTATAGACCAGTCTCTCTAACAAGTACAATAGCAAAAATTTGTGAAAGAACTATCAAAAGTAGATGGGTAAAATATAAAAAAAAAAAAAAAAAAAGTGTTAAATCCAAGGCAATTTGGATTCAGATAAGGACGATCATGTGTCACCAATTTGATATGTTTCTATTCAAGGCTAATAGATATAATACAGGAAAGAGATGGATGGGCGGACTGTGCATTTCTAGACCTAAAGAAAGCTTTTGACAAAGTACCACATAAGAAGTTGCTTAAGAAATTAGAAACTGAAGGAGGAATACAGGGCAAACTGCTAAATTGGATGGAAGACTTTTTGCAAGAAAGAAAAATGAGAGTAGTGATAAGAGACCAGCACTCAAAATGGGATAAAGTAATAAGCGGTGTTCCGCAGGGAACAGTACTGGCCCCAATAATGTTTGCTATATATATTAATGATATGGATGAAGGAATTGAAAGCTATATGAGCTTCTTTGCAGATGATGCAAAACTACTAAAAAGAGTGAAAACAGAAGAAGATTGTGAATCACTACAGAGAGATCTATATAAAGTACAGCAATGGAGAAGGAAGTGGGAGATGGAGTTCAATACAAAATAGTGTAGTATAATGGAATTTGGAAAAAGCAAAAACAGAATAACAGGATCATATAATTTGGGAGAAGAAGGAATAAAAAAAGTAGAAAATGAGAAGGACCTGGGAGTCATTGTTATGAATAATATGTCACCTGAGAAACATATAAATAAGATTTTTGGAGAAACTTATAATTTAATAAGAACAATCAAAGTTGCATTTACATACCTGGATGAAGAAATGGTAAAGAAAATCCTAATCACCCTGATAAGACCAAGATTGGAATATGCAGCAACGATATGGTCACCAAGTACAAAAAAATGTATAAAAAAACTTGAAAGAATACAAAGAGCAATTACAAAACTGGCACCAACACTCTTAAAACTATCATATGAAGAGAGACTAGAAAAACTTGAACTACAGACACTAGAGCAAAGAAGAGAGAGAGGAGATTTGATAGCTATTTACAGAATCATGAAAGGCATGGAAATTACTGATAGAGAGAATCTGATCAAATGGGATGACAGAAATACAAGAGGACACGGAAAAAAAAAAAGACAGCTATAGAAGAGATTTGAAAAAGAACAGCTTTCCTCACAGAGTAATAGACAGTTGGAACAAGTTAGATGAGAAAGTGGTGTGTGCAAAAACAATACATGAATTTAAAAATAGTTTAGATAAAATGAGATATGAAGACGGGACCCCACGAGCATAGCTCCCCTTCCCGTAAAATACAACTAGGTAAATACACACACACACACACACACACACACACACACACACACACACACACACACACACACACACACACACACACACACACACACACACACACACACACACAATACTCAAGATTAATAGACATAATACAAGAGAGAAATTGGTGGCAGACTGTGCCTTTCTGGACCTACAAATGGCATTTGATAAGGTATCACACAAAAAACTAATAAGGAAGATAGAGTCAATAGGTGGCATTAGAGGAAAAATTATTGGAATGGATGAAAGAGTTCCTGACTTGGAGGAAAAGGAGAGTAAGAATTAGAGACAAGTTCTCAAACTGGGAAGAAGTGATAAGTGGTGTTCCGCAGGGATCAGTACTGGCACCGATCATGTTTGCCAAATACATAAATGACATGGATGAAGGAGTAGAGTGTTATATGAATTTCTTTGTAGATGACGCACAAATACTCAAAAAAGTAAAAACGGAGGTAGACTGCAACTCATTACAACAAGACTTGGACAACATTTGGAAATGAACTCAAAAGTAGGAAGTCAAATTGAATATCCAGAAATGTAGTATAATGGAATTTGGAAAAAGTAAAAACAGAATATCGAAAGATTACAAAATTAGTGAAGAGGTAAAAAAGTAAACTCGGATAAAGATCTTGGAGTGATGATCAGCTAAGACATGACACCGGATAAGCATATTACTAGAATAGTCGGAGACACCTACAATTTATTGAGATCAATAAAAGTGGCATTTGCTTATTTGGACGAGGAAATGATAAAAAAAATCTAAGTAAACTAATAAGACCAAAACTTGAGTACGCAGCAACACTATGGACACCCAGTACCAAAAAGAATATATAAAAAAAGAAAATAATAATAGAAAGAATACAAAGAGCAACAACAAAACTAGTACCAACTCTTTCCAAAATGACATATGAGCAAAGACTGTCCAAATTAGAATCATCAACTCTGGAACAAAGAAGGGAAAGAGGAGACTTACTAACTATCTATAGAATAATGAAAGGAATGGAAATCTTAGATAACAATGACTTATTGGGACAATGGAAAAACGAGAGGACACGAAAATAAAATAAAAGATAATTACAGAAAAGATCTGAACAAAAAACAGCTTCCCACACAGAGTGATATATTCTTAGAACGAATTAGACAAAGAAACAATGTGTGCAAACACTATTCAAGATTTGAAGAAAACACTCGATGCTGAGAGATACAAAGACGGGTCACCACGAGCATAGCTCCCTCCCCGTATAATACAACTAGGTACACACATACACACACACACACACACACACACACACACACACACACACACACACACACACACACACACACACACACACACACACACACACACACACACACACACACACACACACGCATATATACATATATATATATATATATATATATATATATATATATATATATATATATGTATATAAACAGTATGTATTGATATATATAACTAGGCAAATTACCCGCGCGTTGCTGCGGGCAAATGATTGTTATTTTAGTTTTGATAGAATTTGTGGAGAAAAGTTACACGTATCAATATAACTCAATGGAAAAGGTAACAAAAATAAAACTTTAAGTAAGAAAAAAAAATCAATTTGAGGAGGGAGACACCCTTTGGACATAAAACATACCTATCCAAGTAGCCTGGGTTATGGTGAATATATATGGTTTTAAGGGGGGGTTCGTGAACAAACAGACGGACAGACAGAGGCTACTACTTTATTATAGTAGCTACAAATGAATAATAGTTATTCAAGTACCTTGGCTTATAAGGTTTCAGAATATATATGATTACAGGGGTCTATCTGCAAAAACTATGGAGTTAGTGAATAATCCCTAGCCTAACCTTACTCCACTTAACTTTAACCCTTAACCCTAACCAAAATATACTTTTTGGAAGTGAAATATATTTATCCAGGTACCTGGAGTGATAGGGTATCAGAGTATATATGGTTATGGGGTTCTATCTCCAAAACTCTAGGAGTTCGTGAACAAACAACCATACCCCACCTAATTTTAACCCTCAACCCTAACCAAAATAAATTGTTTTTGGAAATGAATTATAGTTAGCCAAGTACCTGGAGTGATAGGGTATCAGAATATATATGGTTATGTGGGTCTATTTCCAAAACCCTAGGAGGACTTCATGAACAAACAGACAGACAGAGGCTACTGCATTACTATAGTATATGTATGTATATGTATATATATGTACATATATATATATATATATATATATATATATATATATATATATATACACGAGGTCTGTCCGGAAAGTATTCAGAAGGCCCTACTGCGCATGCGTAAACGGCCATAATCACATGTGACAACTCAGTTACCGGCGAGACAATTTGAGTGAAGGTGTACACTGTTTGAACGTTGCATTGACGCAGTTGACTTCCATTGACTAGACTGGATTTTTGTTTTTGGGTCATATCCATAGACCAAGGACTTATCTCCGGTTATAACTTGTTTCAGGAAATTTGAGTCATTTGCAACAGCTTGAATCATATCCTGTGAAGTTTTGGCACGAAATTCCTTCTGCTCCTTATTTTCAACTCCTTTTTTGTGTTGGATCTCCTCGTGTTCACTTTCTTTAGATACATTACAAATGTTTATGTCATTCTGATGACCTCGTTTACCGTGGACTGTGAGTAAACTTAATTCTTATTGGTCTTGCCTCTCTCTTTGGTTACCCTACTAATACGAAACTCTCCAGTCTCTTTTCATGCACCACTCGTTTTCTATAACACCTGTTACCAAATCACTGTATTTGTTATAAAGTGTACCTCTCGTTCCAACCTAAAGCTGATACGTCTTTCGACCGTTGGAAGGGTATGCAGTGAACATGAGGCAGGCCTAACTGGCGAAACGTTGTGGTGGTAATAACAAGACAATGTCCTCACATGCTGTTTCATCTTCCCTATTCCATGTCCTCTCAGTTTATGTTTGTGTGTGTGTGTACGAGTGAGTGGGTGAGAGCGAGTGTTTCAGTATTAGCGACACTGTATCCATCTTATTGTACCCTGTTTGTAGCCTTTATTCAATTTCATCTGTGCCTGGAATTATTCATGCGGCGTTTGCTCTTCTGCTATGTGTGCAATTGTGAGGAGGGTGCAGTGAACTGCAGCTCAGGGGTAAGAGACCTTGAGTTGGCTGAAATGAGGAAGGAGTGAAAGGACCATTCTGTGCCAAACATTTCCTTTCCTTGCTATATAAGCTCGTCCTTCCTCCCGGTGGGCACAGTTGCCACCATGCAGGTCTTGGTGAGTTGTCTACCCGACTGAGTTACTAGTTTCCAGTTGCTATATAGTCTGTACAGAGTCCCTATGCCAGTGTCCATGATAGAAAAGTATATGTTGACAAAAGGTTTGCCAAAATCAAACACCAAGAGATTTTCTGTGTGATGATAGCTTCCGCGAGTACAGTCTTTTCTCCGTTCCCAGATTGTGTGCCTTACTGTGGCGGCGGTGTCCGCCAAGAGCGACTTCAGCTACCAACCACCTAGCCAACCTCCTCCCTATGTCCCTCCCCCTCCCCCTTCACCTGACCCAACCTATGGAACCCCACAACCTTTCCCCCTCACCCTTTCCCCCCTCAACCTTTCCCCCCTCAACCTCTCCCCCCTCTACCCCTCCCCCCACAACCTCTCCCTCCTCCACTAAGCCCACTTCCTCCCTATGTCCCTCCCCCTCCCCCTTCACCTGGCCCAACCTATGGAACCCCTCAACCTTTCCCCCCTCAACCTCTCCCCCCTCAACCCCTCCCCCCACAACCTCTCCCTCCTCCACCTAGCACAACTTATACAGGACCCCAGACCCCTGGAGTGCCAACATTCCCTGGTTCTTGCCCCGATGGCCTGGCTCGCAACGCACACGGCCAATGTGTTCAACCTGAAGTGACGCGGAACATCTTTGTCTACGCCGCTCCTCCGCGGCCATCCGGGCCCAGTGGCCCTCCGCCTCCTCTTCCTACCCCAAAGCTCAATTACAACCTCGTTTTCCTCCGCATTCCGGAGGACCAACCCGGCGATGGTCCCATCATCGTTCCTCCTCCACAGGAAAAGACCCTCGTCTATGTCCTTAGCAAGAAACAAGAAGCAGGCAGCCCGGGAATCATCGAGGTGCCCCATCCTCCCCAGGAGAATCCGGAGGTCTTCTTCGTCAACTACAACGATGGCGAAAACCTGCAGCTCCCTGGTGGCGTCACCCTCGACCAGGCCCTCAACACTGCAACCAACATCGGTACTGTGATCGGCGATGTAGGGCCCACCGTTGGAGGAGATATTGGCCCTAGCTACGTTCCCCCGGTGCCACAGGGACCATACGGTTCGAGCGGTTAATGCCATCTTCCCGCGTCGTGGCGCCATCGGTCACGCGGCCCGGGGCGCCAGCCGGCGCCGTCCATCGAGGCCGGTGCATGATCCTTTGTTGTTACGGTCGCCTTCGCCTCTCATTGTGCCCATGCGGACCTCCGCCTTCCAGGAGGAGGCACTTTGCTTGGCAGCGCCTTTCACCGACTTTAACCAAATCGAGGTCAATTTGATATGTTACTTTTGTTTAGATTTTGTATTTAATAATTATCTTTCGAATAAAAGATACCATTTACAGTGATATGTAAACTCTACTCAACCAAACGAACTTACCTAAGCACACACACACACACACACACACACACACACGCACACACACAGATGCACATACGCACACACATGGAATATGACATTTGTTCGTGCATGGGTGCATGCGTGCATGTGTGTGTGTGTGTGTGTGTGTGTGTGTGTGTGTGTGTGTGTGTGTGTGTGTGTGTGTGTGTGTGTGTGTGTGTGTGTGTGTGTGTGTGTGTGTGTGTACCTATCTAAAGTTGGAAGCGACCAAATTTAAGCCAGAGGAGACGAAACAGAGCTCAGTTGATAATGTTTATCAGTAAAAGCCAGATATGAAAAAAGAAAGAAAGACAGAGGAAACTATTCGGGTAACCGTGAGGGGCACACGCTAGGAGGCGCTTAGCCGCTGCCGGACCCATCACCTTTGACCTTTGTGCTTTGGCGCTCGGGGTAGACGGCAAGGCTCCACGATAGTTTCCTCCCGGGGGACAATTTCCCCCTGTTGTCAAATACCCCCTGGGACAATTGCCCCCTAAGACAATTGCCCATTAATTTCAATTTACCCTGTTGACCAATGAAAAAAATACAAATACAAAGTGAATTTGATTCAAAACTTTATAAAGTCCTTGAGTAGAAATATATTTAGTTGCAAAAACTAAAGATAAGCTTAGTTTTATTTAAAAACTCAGATTATACGCAATTCCTCTTAAGTAATCCAAAATCTGTTGTAATCGTTCACTAAAGTGACTTTTAGCTGGGAGCAATCTTTATACCTTTTCTGTAATCCTTCATTTACAATGCCGACTGCACTCTGACTGATGCAAAACTATTGAAGTGACTGCTCTTTCTGGAGTTTTGAAATAAAAATCCAAATATTGGTATGGTAGCAACCAGCACTGGCAAGAAAACTCCTATGCCATCCCTTGACTGAATTGTTTGTTCTTGGAAGCTCTTCCTTCGCTCTGTCGTACATAGAGCCATGTCAATTATTGGTTCTCGTCGCCCTCTTCTCTTACAAGGTCGTCCAATATAAGTCTTCGAAATAATCAAGTATTGGTTGACTGTTGGGAGCCCTAATTTCCAGCAATATATCACACGTTGCTTTCATGGAAATAAACTCAAAGCTATCGTCTTTGCTTCATAATAAGTAGTCACTAATGCAAAGGTTCAAGTCCTTGCGGTGGAACTTATTTCCATTTATCACGTTGACACACACACACACACACACACACACACACACACACACACACACACACACACACACACAGACACACACAGACACACACACACACACACACACACACACAGACACACACACACACACACACACAGACACACACACACACACACACACACACACACACACACACACACACACACACACACACACACACACACACACACACACACACACACACACTTCAACGAACGGACGGCTTAGAGGACGTTCTGAAGAAAAGTGAAGTTTCGTGGACACCAAAGCAAAGGAAGTGCCTATTGTATTTACAGGGTGGGGGTAATTGCTCGTGGGGTAGTGGGAAAGTAGGGAAAGAAGAGAAGGGGAGGGATTGCTGAGAGAAATGGAAGGAAATGAGGAAGGAGAAGACTTGGCCCAGGCAGACCAACGAAATGTAAACACCAAAAAACGGCCCCCCGACCAGCTGAGTGACGACGAAATGTCTAATAAAAATGTAAAGATTAGAAGTATAGATAAGAGCAATACAGTAGAAAGTGATGAGAATATTTTGTAGGGATTTAAAGAGGGTGGGGGGGACACAAACCCCCCCCCCGACTGACAAGACTAGAAGAGAAGTTCGATAAGATGATCGAGGACTGGGAGCGTAGGTTCGGTCATGTTAACAACATTGTACAGAGGGTTGAAAAATTGGAAGAACTAGAGAAGGCGAACAAAAACTTAACTAAGGAAATAGAAGACCTAAAAAGACAGTTAAAAGAAGTAAAAAAGGAGAATGAAAAGTTAAAGATGAATAATAAAGAAAACAGAGAGGGATGGAAGACAATTCAAGAAAACAGTAAAGTTGCATTTACTGACATAATTAAACAGCAAATGAGAGAACAAACTGAAGACTCAGTTATTAAAGTGATGAGACAGAAGGAGAATATAGTAAGAGACTTAGCTGATAAAAAGAAATGTATAATTATATTAGGAATGGAAGAGAAACATAACCCAGATAGAACCTCAAGAACCAATGAGGAAAATAAAAAAGTAAGCAGTTTACTAAAATTAGTTCAGGAAGATGAACCAGAAATTATGAAGGAAATTGAGGAAAAATTCAGGCTCGGAAAGTATAGTACAGATAAGACCAGACCAATTAAGATTAAACTCAGGTCACAAACGACGGCAGAGAATATCTTATCCAAAACAGGGAAACTAGCAACAAGTGAGCAATATAAAAAGGTATGGATAAAAAGGGAAATGAATAAAGAGGAAAGAGAGGAAGAAAAGCAGAAAAGACTTGAAGCTAAGAAAAAAAAAAACGAGAGCAGAACGGAGTCAGAAAAAGAGAGATTCTATTGGAGAGTAGTGAATATGAAACTAAGGCGGTTCGACATACAAGAGAAAAACAAAAGGGAAACAGAGAACACAATGGGAGTGACAGAAAACTAGGAGTGTCTTACACAAATACAGATGGATTAATAACAGGATTGAATGAGCTGAATGATTATTTGAAAGAAAAAGAACCGGACATAATGGGAATTGTAGAAACAAAATTAAAAGGCCCACTACCACCCAACAGTGTAGGACATGATGCATATAATTATTGGATTAAAAACAGAGAGAAAAAGCAAGGGGGTGGAGTTATGTTCCTGACTAAGAAGGATATAAACGTGAGGGGTGTCATATATGGAAAGAATACAGTAGAGATGATTATGATAGAAGTGGAAGACAGAGATATAAAGAGCAGAAAGTTTGTGATAAATTATGTGCCTCCGAAAACAGCCTCATGGGAGGAGAGTGAACATAAAAGTATGTTAGAGGACACAAAGATAACATTAAATAAAATAATGGAAGATGGAGGAAGAATAGTTATGATGGGCGACTTTAATTGCAAAGAAATCTGCTGGGAAGAAATGACAGTAAAGGGTGGAGACGGCTTATGGGGAAACGCTCTACTTGAGATGATTACTGACCATACAATGACACAATGGATACAGGAGAACACTAGGTATAGAAATGAAGAAGAACCATCGAGACTAGACTTAATAATTACATCTGAACCTAGAATAGTGGACAAGATTGAATATAAAACACCAATAAGTAAAAGTGACCACATATTGATTGAACTGGAACTTAATGAAGAAAAATATATGAAAAGAAATGAACAATATAGAAAAGGAAGAATGATGTATGAAAAAACAAACTTTGATGAACTAAGAGAATTCTTTCAACAAGAAAACTGGGAAGAAATATACAAAGAAAAAACAACAGTGGAAGAGAAATGGAATATTTTGACAAAAATTGACAAAAAAGGAGTGGAAAAGTATGTCTCAAGACAAAAACAAGAAAAAGAATATGTAAAATGCTAGTACAACAAAAGTTGTAGGGAGTTAAAAGACAAAAGAGATAAAGCCTGGACCAGATGGAAAAAAGACAGACCTGAAAAATGGAAAATATATACCTGTTATAGAAATGAATATGTACAAACGTGCAGAGAGGAAAAGAGAAAATATGAAAAAGATGTCATAGAAAAGTGTAAAGATCAACCAAAACTATTCTACAGATTTGTAAACAATAAACTGAAAAACAAACAAGACTTGGAGAAATTAAGACAAGGGGGAGTTGAATACACTGAGGAAATGGAAATGGCGGAAATTATGAACAAACATTTTAAATCAGTGTTTACAAGGGAGAACATACAACCTGAAGAGATTGAATGGAAAGAGAAAGTCCCCCCTATGGAAGAAATAGAAGTAACAAAGAATGAAATATTGACACACTTGAGTAATCTTGATGTCAGAAAATCGCATGGACCAGATGAAATAGCAAACTGGATTCTAAAAGAATGCAGGAATAAACTGGCAGACAAAATACATAGCATACTAAACAGTTCCTTGAAAGAAGGAAAAGTTCCAGAAGATTGGAAAAAAGCAAATATAGTACCTATATATAAAGGAGGAAATAAAGAAGAACCTACAAACTATAGACCAGTCTCTCTAACAAGTACAATAACAAACATTTGTGAAAGAATTATCAAAAGTAGATGGGTAAAATATTTAGAAAAAAACAAAGTGTTAAATCCAAGGCAATTTGGATTCAGACAAGGACGATCATGCGTCACCAATTTAATGTGTTTCTATTCAAGGCTAATAGATATAATACAGGAAAGAGATGGATGGGCGGACTGTGCATTTCTAGATCTAAAGAAAGCTTTTGACAAAGTACCACATAAGAAGTTGCTTAAGAAATTAGAAACTGAAGGAGGAATACAGAGCAAACTGCTAAATTGGATGGAAGACTTTTTGCAAGAAAGAAAAATGAGAGTAGTGATAAGAGACCAGCACTCAAAATGGGATAAAGTAATAAGCGGTGTTCCGCAGGGAACAGTACTGGCCCCAATAATGTTTGCTATATATATTAATGATATGGATGAAGGAATTGAAAGCTATATGAGCTTCTTTGCAGATGATGCAAAACTACTAAAAAGAGTGAAAACAGAAGAAGATTGTGAATCACTACAGAGAGATCTATATAAAGTACAGAAATGGAGTAGGAAGTGGGAGATGGAGTTCAATACAAAAAAGTGTAGTATAATGGAATTTGGAAAAAGCAAAAACAGAATAACAGGATCATATAATTTGGGAGAAGAAAGAATAAAAAAGTAGAAAATGAGAAGGACCTGGGAGTCATTGTTATGAATAATATGTCACCTGAGAAACATATAAATAAGATTTTTGGAGAAACTTACAATTCAATAAGAACAATCAAAGTTGCATTTACATACCTGGATGAAGAAATGGTGAAGAAAATCCTAATCTCCCTGATAAGACCAAGATTGGAATATGCAGCAACGATATGGTCACCAAGTACAAAAAATGTATAAAAAAAAACTTGAAAGAATACAAAGAGCAATTACAAAATTGGCACCAACACTCAAAACTATCATATGAAGAGAGACTAGAAAAAGTTGAACTACAGACAATAGAGCAAAGAAGAGAGAGAGGAGATTTGATAGCTATTTACAGAATCATGAAAGGCATGGAAATTACTGATAGAGAGAATCTGATCAAATGGGATGACAGAAATACAATAGGATATGGAAAAAAAAGACAGCTATAGAAGAAATTTGAAAAAGAACAGCTTTCCTCACAGAGTAATAGACAGTTGGAACAAGTTAGATGAGAAAGTGGTGTGTGCAAAAACAATACATGAATTTAAAAATAGTTTAGATAAAATGAGCTATGAATACGGGACCCCACGAGCATAGCTCCCCTTCCCGTAAAATACAACTAGGTAAATACAACTAGGTAAATACACACACACACACACACACACACAATACTCAAGATTAATAGACATAATACAAGAGAGAAATTGGTGGCAGACTGTGCCTTTCTGGACCTACAAATGGCATTTGATAAGGTATCACACAAAAAACTAATAAGGAAGATAGAGTCAATAGGTGGCATTAGAGGAAAAATTATTGGAATGGATGAAAGAGTTCCTGACTGGGAGGAAAATGAGAGTAGTAATTAGAGACAAGTTCTCAAACTGGGAAGAAGCGATAAGTGGTGTTCCGCAGGGATCAGTACTGGCACCGATCATGTTTGCCAAATACATAAATGACATGGATGAAGGAGTAGAGTGTTATATGAATTTCTTTGTAGATGACGCACAAATACTCAAAAAAGTAAAAACGGAGGTAGACTGCAACTCATTACAACAAGACTTGGACAACATTTGGAAATGAACTCAAAAGTAGGAAGTCAAATTGAATATCCAGAAATGTAGTATAATGGAATTTGGAAAAAGTAAAAACAGAATATCGAAAGATTACAAAATTAGTGAAGAGGTAAAAAAGTAAACTCGGATAAAGATCTTGGAGTGATGATCAGCTAAGACATGACACCGGATAAGCATATTAATAGAATAGTCGGAGAAACCTACAATTTATTGAGATCAATAAAAGTGGCATTTGCTTATTTGGACGAGGAAATGATAAAAAAAATCTAAGTAAACTAATAAGACCAAAACTTGAGTACGCAGCAACACTATGGACACCCAGTACCAAAAAGAATATATAAAAAAGAAAAGAAAATAATAATAGAAAGAATACAAAGAGCAACAACAAAACTAGTACCAACTCTTTCCAAAATGACATATGAGCAAAGACTGTCCAAATTAGAATCATCAACTCTGGAACAAAGGAGGAAGGAGGAGACTTAATAACTATCTACAGAATAATGAAAGGAATGGAAATCTTAGATAAGAATGACTTATTGGGACAATGGAAAAACGAGAGGACACGAAAATAAAATAAAAGATAATTACAGAAAAGATCTGAACAAAAAACAGCTTCCCACACAGAGTGATATATTCTTAGAACAAATTAGACAAAGAAACAATGTGTGCAAACACTATTCAAGATTTTAAGAAAAACACTTGATGCTGAGAGATACAAAGACGGGTCACCACGAGCATAGCTCCCTTCCCGTATAATACAACTAGGTACACACACACACACACACACACACACACACACACACACACACACACACACACACACACACACACACACACACACACACACACACACGCATATATACATACATATATATATATATATATATATATATATATATATATATATAAACAGTATTTATATATATATATAACTAGTCAAATAACCCGCGAGATGCTGCGGGCAAATGATTGTTATTTTAGTTTTGATAGAATCAAATATAACTCAATGGAAAAGGTAACAAAAATAAAACTTTAAGTAAGAAAAAAAAATCAATTTGAGGAGGGAGACACCCTTTGGACATAAAACATACCTCTCCAAGTAGCCTGGGTTATGGTGAATATATATGGTTTTAAGGGGGGGCTCGTGAACAAACAGACGAACAGACAGAGGCTACTACTTTATTATAGTAGCTACAAATGAATAATAGTTATTCAAGTACCTTGGCTTATAAGGTTTCAGAATATATATGATTACAGGGGTC
Organism: Oratosquilla oratoria; assembly: GCF_046742065.1. Classification (NCBI taxonomy): domain Eukaryota; kingdom Metazoa; phylum Arthropoda; class Malacostraca; order Stomatopoda; family Squillidae; genus Oratosquilla; species Oratosquilla oratoria. The sequence goes on along the minus strand of NC_134779.1, from coordinate 30,353,235 downwards.
TATCTGCAAAAACTTAGTAGTTAGTGAATAATCCCTAGCCTAACCTTACTCCACTTAACTTTAATCCTTAACCCTAACCAAAATATACTTTTTGGAAGTGAAATATATTTATCCAGGTACCTGGAGTGATAGGGTATCAGAGTATATATGGTTATGGGGTTCTATCTCCAAAACTCTAGGAGTTCGTGAACAAACAACCATACCCCACCTAATCTTAACCCTCAACCCTAACCAAAATAAATTGTTTTTGGAAATGAATTATAGTTAGCCAAGTACCTGGAGTGATAGGGTTATCAGAATATATATGGTTATGTGGGTCTATCTCCAAAACCCTAGGAGGACTTCATGAACAAACAGACAGACAGAGGCTACTGCATTACTATAGTATATGTATGTATGTGACGAGATAAACACCATATGAGGACGGAGCCTTTATTTGTACGACGTTTCGCTTATTACAGCTTTTTCAAGTACATACATGTATGTATATATATGTATATGTATATATATATATACACATATATATATGTATATATATATATATATATATATATATATATATATATATATATATATATATATATAAAAACGCACACACGAGGTCTGTCCGGAAAGTATTCAGAAGGCCCTACTGCGCATGCGTAAACGGCCATAATCACATGTGACAACTCAGTTACCGGCGAGACAATTTGAGTGAAGGTGTACACTGTTTGAACGTTGCATTGACGCAGTTGACTTCCATTGACTAGACTGGATTTTTGTTTTTGGGTCATATCCATAGACCAAGGACTTATCTCCGGTTATAACTTGTTTCAGGAAATTTGAGTCATTTGCAGCAGCTTGAATCATATCCTGTGAAGTTTTGGCACGAAATTCCTTCTGCTCCTTATTTTCAACTCCTTTTTTGTGTTGGATCTCCTCGTGTTCACTTTCTTTAGATACATTACAAATGTTTATGTCATTCTGATGACCTCGTTTACCGTGGACTGTGAGTAAACTTAATTCTTATTGGTCTTGCCTCTCTCTCTTTGGTTACCCTACTAATACGAAACTCTCCAGTCTCTTTTCATGCACCACTCGTTTTCTATAACACCTGTTACCAAATCACTGTATTTGTTATAAAGTCTACCTCTCGTTCCAACCTAAAGCTGATACGTCTTTCGACCGTTGGAAGGGTATGCAGTGAACATGAGGCAGGCCTAACTGGCGAAACGTTGTGGTGGTAATAACAAGACAATGTCCTCACATGCTGTTTCATCTTCCCTATTCCATGTCCTCTCAGTTTATGTTTGTGTGTGTGTGTACGAGTGAGTGGGTGAGAGCGAGTGTTTCAGTATTAGCGACACTGTATCCATCTTATTCTACCCTGTTTGTAGCCTTTATTCAATTTCATCTGTGCCTGGAATTATTCATGCGGCGTTTGCTCTTCTGCTATGTGTGCAATTGTGAGGAGGGTGCAGTGAACTGCAGCTCAGGGGTAAGAGACCTTGAGTTGGCTGAAATGAGGAAGGAGTGAAAGGACCATTCTGTGCCAAACATTTCCTTTCCTTGCTATATAAGCTCGTCCTTCCTCCCGGTGGGCACAGTTGCCACCATGCAGGTCTTGGTGAGTTGTCTACCCGACTGAGTTACTAGTTTCCAGTTGCTATATAGTCTGTACAGAGTCCCTATGCCAGTGTCCATGATAGAAAAGTATATGTTGACAAAAGGTTTGCCAAAATCAAACACCAAGAGATTTTCTGTGTGATGATAGCTTCCGCGAGTACAGTCTTTTCTCCGTTCCCAGATTGTGTGCCTTACTGTGGCGGCGGTGTCCGCCAAGAGCGACTTCAGCTACCAACCACCTAGCCAACCTCCTCCCTATGTCCCTCCCCCTCCCCCTTCACCTGACCCAACCTATGGAACCCCACAACCTTTACCCCCTCAACCTTTCCCCCCTCAACCTTTCCCCCCTCAACCTCTCCCCCCTCTACCCCTCCCCCCACAACCTCTCCCTCCTCCACTAAGCCCACTTCCTCCCTATGTCCCTCCCCCTCCCCCTTCACCTGGCCCAACCTATGGAACCCCTCAACCTTTACCCCCTCAACCTCTCCCCCTCAACCTCTCCCCCCACAACCTCTCCCTCCTCCACCTAGCACAACTTATACAGGACCCCAGACCCCTGGAGTGCCAACATTCCCTGGTTCTTGCCCCGATGGCCTGGCTCGCGACGCACACGGCCAATGTGTTCAACCTGAAGTGACGCGGAACATCTTTGTCTACGCCGCTCCTCCGCGGCCATCCGGGCCCAGTGGCCCTCTGCCTCCTCTTCCTACCCCAAAGCTCAATTACAACCTCGTTTTCCTCCGCATTCCGGAGGACCAACCCGGCGATGGTCCCATCATCGTTCCTCCTCCACAGGAAAAGACCCTCGTCTATGTCCTTAGCAAGAAACAAGAAGCAGGCAGCCCGGGAATCATCGAGGTGCCCCATCCTCCCCAGGAGAATCCGGAGGTCTTCTTCGTCAACTACAACGATGGCGAAAACCTGCAGCTCCCTGGTGGCGTCACCCTCGACCAGGCCCTCAACACTGCAACCAACATCGGAACTGTGATCGGCGATGTAGGGCCCACCGTTGGAGGAGATATTGGCCCTAGCTACGTTCCCCCGGTGCCACAGGGACCATACGGTTCGAGCGGTTAATGCCATCTTCCCGCGTCGTGGCGCCATCGGTCACGCTGTTGTCACGGTCGCCTTCGCCTCTCACTGTGCCCATGCGGACCTCCGCCTTCCAGGAGGAGGCACTTTGCTTGGCAGCGCCTTTCACCGACTTTAACCAAATCGAGGTCAATTTGATATGTTACTTTAGTTTAGATTTTGTATTTAATAATTATCTTTCGAATAAAAGATACCATTTACAGTGATATGTAAACTCTACTCAACCAAACGAACTTACCTAAGCACACACACACACACACACACACACACACACACACACACACACAGATGCACATACGCACACACATGGAATATGACATTTGTTCGTGCATGGGTGCATGCGTGCATGTGTGTGTGTGTGTGTGTGTGTGTGTGTGTGTGTGTGTGTGTGTGAGTGTGAGTGTGTGAGTGTGTGTGTGTGTGTGTGTGTGTGTGTGTGTGTGTGTGTACCTATCTAAAGTTGGAAGCGACCAAATTTAAGCCAGAGGAGACGAAACAGAGCTCAGTTGATAATGTTTATCAGTAAAAGCCAGATATGAAAAAAGAAAGAAAGACAGAGGAAACTATTCGGGTAACCGTGAGGGGCACACGCTAGGAGGCGCTTAGCCGCTGCCGGACCCATCACCTTTGACCTTTGTGCTTTGGCGCTCGGGGTAGACGGCAAGGCTCCACGATAGTTTCCTCCCGGGGGACAATTTCCCCCTGTTGTCAAATACCCCCTGGGACAATTGCCCCCTAAGACAACTGCCCATTAATTTCAATTTACCCTGTTGACCAATGAAAAAAATACAAATACAAAGTGAATTTGATTCAAAACTTTATAAAGTCCTTGAGTAGAAATATATTTAGTTGCAAAAACTAAAGATAAGCTTAGTTTTATTTAAAAACTCAGATTATACGCAATTCCTCTTAAGTAATCCAAAATCTGTTGTAATCGTTCACTAAAGTGACTTTTAGCTGGGAGCAATCTTTATACCTTTTCTGTAATCCTTCATTTACAATGCCGACTGCACTCTGACTGATGCAAAACTATTGAAGTGACTGCTCTTTCTGGAGTTTTGAAATAAAAATCCAAATATTGGTATGGTAGCAACCAGCACTGGCAAGAAAACTCCTATGCCATCCCTTGACTGAATTGTTTGTTCTTGGAAGCTCTTCCTTCGCTCTGTCGTACATAGAGCCATGTCAATTATTGGTTCTCGTCGCCCTCTTCTCTTACAAGGTCGTCCAATATAAGTCTTCGAAATAATCAAGTATTGGTTGACTGTTGGGAGCCCTAATTTCCAGCAATATATCACACGTTGCTTTCATGGAAATAAACTCAAAGCTATCGTCTTTGCTTCATAATAAGTAGTCACTAATGCAAAGGTTCAAGTCCTTGCGGTGGAACTTATTTCCATTTATCACGTTGACACACACACACACACACACACACACACACACACACACACACACACACACACACACACACACACACACACACACACACACACACACACACACACACACACACACACACACACACACACACACACACACACACACACACACACACACACACACACACACACACACACACACACACACACTTCAACGAACGGACGGCTTAGAGGACGTTCTGAAGAAAAGTGAAGTTTCGTGGACACCAAAGCAAAGGAAGTGCCTATTGTATTTACAGGGTGGGGGGAAATTGCTCGTGGGGTAGTGGGAAAGTAGGGAAAGAAGAGAAGGGGAGGGATTGCTGAGGGAAATGGAAGGAAATGAGGAAGGAGAAGACTTGACCCAGGCAGACCAACGAAATGTAAACACCAAAAAACGGCCCCCCGACCAGCTGAGTGACGACGAAATGTCTAATAAAAATGTAAAGATTAGAAGTATAGATAAGAGCAATACAGTAGAAAGTGATGAGAATATTTTGTAGGGATTTAAAGAGGGCGGGGGGGACACAACCCCCCCCCCCCCGACTGACAAGACTAGAAGAGAAGTTCGATAAGATGATCGAGGACTGGGAGCGTAGGTTCGGTCATGTTAACAACATTGTACAGAGGGTTGAAAAATTGGAAGAACTAGAGAAGGCGAACAAAAACTTAACTAAGGAAATAAAAGACCTAAAAAGACAGTTAAAAGAAGTAAAAAAGGAGAATGAAGAGTTAAAGATGAATAATAAAGAAAGCAGAGAGGGATGGAAGACAATTCAAGAAAACAGTAAAGTTGCATTTACTGACATAATTAAACAGCAAATGAGAGAACAAACTGAAGACTCAGTTATTAAAGTGATGAGACAGAAGGAGAATATAGTAAGAGACTTAGCTGATAAAAAGAAATGTATAATTATATTAGGAATGGAAGAGAAACATAACCCAGATAGAACCTCAAGAACCAATGAGGAAAATGAAAAAGTAAGCAGTTTACTAAAATTAGTTCAGGAAGATGAACCAGAAATTATGAAGGAAATTGAGGAAAAATTCAGGCTCGGAAAGTATAGTACAGATAAGACCAGACCAATTAAGATTAAATTCAGGTCACAAACGACGGCAGAGAATATCTTATCCAAAACAGGGAAACTAGCAACAAGTGAGCAATATAAAAAGGTATGGATAAAAAGGGAAATGAATAAAGAGGAAAGAGAGGAAGAAAAGCAGAAAAGACTTGAAGCTAAGAAAAAAAAAAACGAGAGCAGAACGGAGTCAGAAAAAGAGAGATTCTATTGGAGAGTAGTGAATATGAAACTAAGGCGGTTCGACATACAAGAGAAAAACAAAAGGGAAACAGAGAACACAATGGAAGTGACAGAAAACTAAGAGTGTCTTACACAAATACAGATGGATTAATAACAGGATTGAATGAGCTGAATGATTATTTGAAAGAAAAAGAACCGGACATAATGGGAATTGTAGAAACAAAATTAAAAGGCCCACTACCACCCAACAGTGTAGGACATGATGCATATAATTATTGGATTAAAAACAGAGAGAAAAAGCAAGGGGGTGGAGTTATGTTCCTGACTAAGAAGGATATAAACGTGAGGGGTGTCATATATGGAAAGAATACAGTAGAGATGATTATGATAGAAGTGGAAGACAGAGATAAAAAGAGCAGAAAGTTTGTGATAAATTATGTGCCTCCGAAAACAGCCTCATGGGAGGAGAGTGAACATAAAAGTATGTTAGAGGACACAAAGATAACATTAAATAAAATAATGGAAGATGGAGGAAGAATAGTTATGATGGGCGACTTTAATTGCAAAGAAATCTGCTGGGAAGAAATGACAGTAAAGGGTGGAGACGGCTCATGGGGAAACGCTCTACTTGAGATGATTACTGACCATACAATGACACAATGGATACAGGAGAACACTAGGTATAGAAATGAAGAAGAACCATCGAGACTAGACTTAATAATTACATATGAACCTAGAATACTGGACAAGATTGAATATAGAACACCAATAAGTAAAAGTGACCACATATTGATTGAACTGGAACTTAATGAAGAAAAATATATGAAAAGAAATGAACAATATAGAAAAGGAAGAATGATGTATGAAAAAACAAACTTTGATAAAATAAGAGAATTCTTTCAACAAGAAAACTGGGAAGAAATATACAAAGAAGAAACAACAGTGGAAGAGAAATGGAATATTTTGACAAAAATTGACAAAAAAGGAGTGGAAAAGTATGTCCCAAGACAAAAACAAGAAAAAGAATATGTAAAATGCTGGTACAACAAAAGTTGTAGGGAGTTAAAAGACAAAAGAGATAAAGTCTGGACCAGATGGAAAAAAGACAGACCTGAAAAATGGAAAATATATACCTGTTATAGAAATGAATATGTACAAACGTGCAGAGAGGAAAAGAGAAAATATGAAAAAGATGTCATAGAAAAGTGTAAAGATCAACCAAAATTATTCTACAGATTTGTAAACAATAAACTGAAAAACAAACAAGACTTGGAGAAATTAAGACAAGGGGGAGTTGAATACACTGAGGAAATGGAAATGGCGGAAATTATGAACAAACATTTTAAATCAGTGTTTACTAGGGAGAACATACAACCTGAAGAGATTGAATGGAAAGAGAAAGCCCCCCTATGGAAGAAATAGAAGTAACAAAGAATGAAATATTGACACACTTGAGTAATCTTGATGTCAGAAAATCGCATGGACCAGATGAAATAGCAAACTGGATTCTGAAAGAATGCAGGAATAAACTGGCAGACAAAATACATTGCATACTAAACAGTTCCTTGAAATAAGGAAAAGTTCCAGAAGATTGGAAAAAAGCAAATATAGTGCCTATGTATAAAGGAGGAAATAAAGAAGAACCTACAAACTATAGACCAGTCTCTCTAACAAGTACAATAGCAAAAATTTGTGAAAGAACTATCAAAAGTAGATGGGTAAAATATAAAAAAAAAAAAAAACAGTGTTAAATCCAAGGCAATTTGGATTCAGATAAGGACGATCATGTGTCACCAATTTGATATGTTTCTATTCAAGGCTAATAGATATAATACAGGAAAGAGATGGATGGGCGGACTGTGCATTTCTAGACCTAAAGAAAGCTTTTGACAAAGTACCACATAAGAAGTTGCTTAAGAAATTAGAAACTGAAGGAGGAATACAGGGCAAACTGCTAAATTGGATGGAAGACTTTTTGCAAGAAAGAAAAATGAGAGTAGTGATAAGAGACCAGCACTCAAAATGGGATAAAGTAATAAGCGGTGTTCCGCAGGGAACAGTACTGGCCCCAATAATGTTTGCTATATATATTAATGATATGGATGAAGGAATTGAAAGCTATATGAGCTTCTTTGCAGATGATGCAAAACTACTAAAAAGAGTGAAAACAGAAGAAGATTGTGAATCACTACAGAGAGATCTATATAAAGTACAGCAATGGAGAAGGAAGTGGGAGATGGAGTTCAATACAAAATAGTGTAGTATAATGGAATTTGGAAAAAGCAAAAACAGAATAACAGGATCATATAATTTGGGAGAAGAAGGAATAAAAAAAGTAGAAAATGAGAAGGACCTGGGAGTCATTGTTATGAATAATATGTCACCTGAGAAACATATAAATAAGATTTTTGGAGAAACTTATAATTTAATAAGAACAATCAAAGTTGCATTTACATACCTGGATGAAGAAATGGTAAAGAAAATCCTAATCACCCTGATAAGACCAAGATTGGAATATGCAGCAACGATATGGTCACCAAGTACAAAAAAATGTATAAAAAAACTTGAAAGAATACAAAGAGCAATTACAAAACTGGCACCAACACTCTTAAAACTATCATATGAAGAGAGACTAGAAAAACTTGAACTACAGACACTAGAGCAAAGAAGAGAGAGAGGAGATTTGATAGCTATTTACAGAATCATGAAAGGCATGGAAATTACTGATAGAGAGAATCTGATAAAATGGGATGACAGAAATACAAGAGGACATGGAAAAAAAAAGACAGCTATAGAAGAGATTTGAAAAAGAACAGCTTTCCTTACAAAGTAATAGACAGTTGGAACAAGTTAGATGAGAAAGTGGTGTGTGCAAAAACAATACATGAATTTAAAAATAGTTTAGATAAAATGAGATATGAAGACGGGACACTACGAGCATAGCTCCCCTTCCCGTAAAATACAACTAGGTAAATACAACTAGGTAAATACACACACACACACACACACACACACACACACACACACAATACTCAAGATTAATAGACATAATACAAGAGAGAAATTGGTGGCAGACTGCCTTTCTGGACCTACAAATGGCATTTGATAAGGTATCACACAAAAAACTAATAAGGAAGATAGAGTCAATAGGTGGCATTAGAGGAAAAATTATTGGAATGGATGAAAGAGTTCCTGACTTGGAGGAAAAGGAGAGTAATTAGAGACAAGTTCTCAAACTGGGAAGAAGTGATAAGTGGTGTTCCGCAGGGATCAGCACTGGCACCGATCATGTTTGCCAAATACATAAATGACATGGATGAAGGAGTAGAGTGTTATATGAATTTCTTTGTAGATGACGCACAAATACTCAAAAAAGTAAAAACGGAGGTAGACTGCAACTCATTACAACAAGACTTGGACAACATTTGGAAATGAACTCAAAAGTAGGAAGTCAAATTGAATATCCAGAAATGTAGTATAATGGAATTTGGAAAAAGTAAAAACAGAATATCGAAAGATTACAAAATTAGTGAAGAGGTAAAAAAGTAAACTCGGATAAAGATCTTGGAGTGATGATCAGCTAAGACATGACACCGGATAAGCATATTACTAGAATAGTCGGAGACACCTACAATTTATTGAGATCAATAAAAGTGGCATTTGCTTATTTGGACGAGGAAATGATAAAAAAAATCTAAGTAAACTAATAAGACCAAAACTTGAGTACGCAGCAACACTATGGACACCCAGTACCAAAAAGAATATATAAAAAAAGAAAATAATAATAGAAAGAATACAAAGAGCAACAACAAAACTAGTACCAACTCTTTCCAAAATGACATATGAGCAAAGACTGTCCAAATTAGAATCATCAACTCTGGAACAAAGAAGGAAGGAGGAGACTTAATAACTATCTACAGAATAATGAAAGGAATGGAAATCTTAGATAAGAATGACTTATTGGGACAATGGAAAAACGAGAGGACACGAAAATAAAATAAAAGATAATTACAGAAAAGATCTGAACAAAAAACAGCTTCCCACACAGAGTGATATATTCTTAGAACGAATTAGACAAAGAAACAATGTGTGCAAACACTATTCAAGATTTGAATAAAACTCTCTATTCTGAGAGATACAAATACGGGTCACCACGAGCATAGCTCCCTCCCATTATAATACAAATAGTTACACACACACACACACACACACACACACACACACACACACACACACACACACACACACACACACACACACACACACACACACACACACACACACGCACGCACGCATATATATATGTATATAAACAGTATGTATTGATATATATAACTAGGCAAATTACCCGCGCGTTGCTGCGGGCAAATGATTGTTATTTTAGTTTTGATAGAATTTGTGGAGAAAAGTTACACGTATCAATATAACTCAATGGAAAAGGTAACAAAAATAAAACTTTAAGTAAGAAAAAAAAATCAATTTGAGGAGGGAGACACCCTTTGGACATAAAACATACCTCTCCAAGTAGCCTGGGTTATGGTGAATATATATGGTTTTAAGGGGGGGCTCGTGAACAAACAGACGAACAGACAGAGGCTACTACTTTATTATAGTAGCTACAAATGAATAATAGTTATTCAAGTACCTTGGCTTATAAGGTTTCAGAATATATATGATTACAGGGGTCTATCTGCAAAAACTTAGGAGTTAGTGAATAATCCCTAGCCTAACCTTACTCCACTTAACTTTAATCCTTAACCCTAACCAAAATATACTTTTTGGAAGTGAAATATATTTATCCAGGTACCTGGAGTGATAGGGTATCAGAGTATATATGGTTATGGGGTTCTATCTCCAAAACTCTAGGAGTTCGTGAACAAACAACCATACCCCACCTAATCTTAACCCTCAACCCTAACCAAAATAAATTGTTTTTGGAAATGAATTATAGTTAGCCAAGTACCTGGAGTGATAGGGTATCAGAATATATATGGTTATGTGGGTCTATTTCCAAAACCCTAGGAGGACTTCATGAACAAACAGACAGACAGAGGCTACTGCATTACTATAGTATATGTATGTATGTGACGAGATAAACAATGTATGTATATATATGTATATTTATATATATATATATATATATATATATATATATACATACGCACACACGAGGTCTGTCCGGAAAGTATTCAGAAGGCCCTACTGCGCATGCGTAAACGGCCATAATCACATGTGACAACTCAGTTACCGGCGAGACAATTTGAGTGAAGGTGTACACTGTTTGACCGTTGCATTGACGCAGTTGACTTCCATTGACTAGACTGGATTTTTGTTTTTGGGTCATATCCATAGACCAAGGACTTATCTCCGGTTATAACTTGTTTCAGGAAATTTGAGTCATTTGCAGCAGCTTGAATCATATCCTGTGAAGTTTTGGCACGAAATTCCTTCTGCTCCTTATTTTCAACTCCTTTTTTGTGTTGGATCTCCTCGTGTTCACTTTCTTTAGATACATTACAAATGTTTATGTCATTCTGATGACCTCGTTTACCGTGGACTGTGAGTAAACTTAATTCTTATTGGTCTTGCCTCTCTCTTTGGTTACCCTACTAATACGAAACTCTCCAGTCTCTTTTCATGCACCACTCGTTTTCTATAA
>NC_134779.1:30317199-30337199 GCF_046742065.1 Oratosquilla oratoria | reverse complement strand
CGGCTGTGACAGATCAGAACAAGATAACTCAAATTACCGAAGTAGTTGCGACTGTGAAACATTTAAGAAGAACATAGGCAAGAGCTGGTTTAGCAACAGTAGTTAGCGAATGGAATAGACTTAGTAACAATGTAGTTAGCACTGAAACAATTGGTTGTTCTAAGAGATTACTTCATGGATAAGGATGAAAGATGGTAAGGGACATGGAGCTGCCTACCGTAGGCCTTATGGTCTCTTTCAGTCTCCCTCATTCTTATGCTTTTCTGTTTTCCCCGTTGGCAGATTCTTCAGTCGTGGGTCGCCCGCTACACGATGATTCGACCACTTGAGTACCTGTTTCTTTGCTTAGTGGGTCCATCTTTCAACATCAGATTCAGGAGCTGATTTGGAACATGAGACTTGGATCAAACCTGCCGTTTAGATGGTATGGAATGCTCAGGTTTGTTCTCGCCTCTATTCGCCAGATGGGGTAGGATTCGCCTTTCCATGACTGCCGCCCCATAACATACATTTTCCACCGCGGCACCTGTTCTGGGTAACGGATTCAAACAAGCGAGGCTTATTGTTACTCTGAAATCAAGGAATCGGCATTCTACTGCCGAGTTATATCATATTGTTCTGTGCGTTGGGTGAAAGTTGTGGGTCGCGTCGAGCTGCGAAAGGCAGAAGCACAAAGCAAATGCCGTTACCTCAAATACAAAGATTTGATGATGATCTGTTTCTACAGATACAGTAAATCACAAGAAGAGTACCTTCCTCTCCATGTTTCTGGGTTTCACCAAAAATCATCAACTGGGACCAAGAATTACATTGTTCACCGTGCGCAGGCCAGCGGGTTTAGTATGGTGATGTCACGATCAGGGGAGGCGGATCAGGGGAGGCGGATCAGGGGAGGCGGATCAGGGGAGGCGGATGGCAATGAACGATTACGTCAAAGGACAGAGTGTTTTTCCTCCCGTCTCCATGGCAGCTGCAGTTCTTGCCCGACAAGGCCACATTGCATTGCTATACCGGTTCCTCCTCCTCCCCCTCCTTTTCCTCCTCTTCTTTGTCCTCATTCCTGTCGGCGATCCGATACGGAAGAGGGTGGGCCTCATCCTAGGGGGTAACTGCAATAGTCACTCGTTGATCGATGACACGGTGCTTCTGGCCACAAATGGCAACGATATAATGGAAAAGATGGAAATTTCTAATCGGTTTTTTTTGTGATTAAGGGTTAGCAAACAAGTATTTTGCAGTGCATATCACACTAGGAGAACCGGTGTCTGTGTGTCAGCAGTGTGGTGACCGAACATAGCATGGTGACGGCGGCCAATTGTGTCGACAGTATCTCTCTATCTGGCTTGATTCACCGTTAACCTACGACGGATCTGAGGATGTCGGAAACAAAATGTGTCGTGTCTCACTGTTTCTGCAGCAGGACTATCATCCAGAATCCGTAGTGAGCAAAAATGTACTGGATCCGCGCACATCACTGATACAGTGGATGGCGTGGGTGTCAGGATGCATGATCGAGCCAGCGAACCTTTTGTGGTGGTGCTGCTGGGGTATTGCTGAGACAAACTTTTTGCCCTGGCCTATGTCAAACGATTTTATTCAGCTTGGGGAACCTATGGCGTAATAGTGTTTAAGAACTCTCAATTTGTGTCTCGATTAATCTTTCTTTGAATGGTCATTAGGTGGTTGTGGGTGATGTCGTCGTCGTTGTTGTTGTTGTTGTTGCTGCTGTTGTTGTTGTAGTTGTTGTTATTTTTGCTGCTTATGTTGTAATTTCTTCTTCTTCTTCTTCTTCTTCTTCTTCTTCTTCTTCTTCTTTTTGTATGAATGTATGTATATATGTACTTCTCCTTCTACTTCTAATTCTTCTTGTTCTTAATTTTCTTCTTCATTGTCTTCTTATACTTCATTTTTTTTCTTTTTAATTTTCTTCTTCGTTTTCTTCTTCCGTCTCATTTTTTCATCATTTTTCTACATTTTCTTCTTATTCTTCATTTTCTTTTCTTTTTCTCTTTTTCTGTTTCTTTTTTTCTTCTTCCTCATGATTAATAACTTCATTTTGACTAGCACCAAATAGCTTTATTCAACTTTTTTGAAAAGATGTAGTGCAATGGAGGTTAAGGTCAGGGAAATAATTTGAAGCATTTCTTCCACCTTTCCGCAACCTTGACTCACTGTTAAATGGCTTCCACTCTTTTTTTTTTTTCCTCTATTGCTACTCTGTAATCGCCTTTGGTTTTCCCACTTTCATTTACCTGCTTCAGCAAGACTTTCGTATTCCCTTTGGAATACTCTCGTAGTTTTGGTTTCGGTTCTTATCCATTTTGTAATTGCATTTTGCTGCTTTCTGTCTCATTCCATTCCTACATGTAACTCCACCCTACACTCACTCTCACCCACTCACTCACTCACTATCTCTCTCTCTCTCTCTCTCTCTCTCCTTTTCTGTTAAACAAGGGAGAGAGAAGGCCGGAGATAGGCGTGCATGGAGAATGGCTGTGAATGGATGACCTTTTGACCCATCCCGATGGGATCCCTTCCCGTCTATTTTCCGCAGAAGGGGACGAGGGAGAAGGATCACCATGTACATGAAAAGGCACTGCTGTGATTGTGCTGTGTCTTGCTGCATTGCTCCTGACCCGGGCAGCGAGCATGAGACAGAGACTCTTCATCCACGAGGAGCTAAGATGAGAGGTGGATGGGAATGGAAGTGTTGGCGGGGGGGTGGGGGGGAAGGTGCCTTGGCTGGGTGCCTCCCTTATAAGGGTGAAGAAGATATCTTTGATATATGATTAGATAGATAGATAGCCATAGCTTGAGGTCCCCCTCTTCCCGTTTTTAATTTTTCTTTTCTTTTCTTACTACTACAACAAGCGGTTCTCTCTCCTCGCCTCCAGCACTTCTCATGTGGCATATACCCGGGGACGCTTTCTTGATTGTGACTTTTAAACTTTTCCTAATCTCTTCCCATCTGCATCGTTTGGGTATCTTTCCATTCACCTCACTTCTCCTTCATCCGCCTTTTATATTCCCTTACCATATCATTTCCTCTCTCCTCCCAATGGTTGTCGAGTTATTACTACCGCATCTCTCACGCCTATACCTCGCTTTCTCCCTTTCACTTTTTGTCAGTAGAAAATAAGAATCCAACGCAACCTTTCGTCCCTCTCTCAACAAAGTTGCATCCAATGTATTTCTCAACAATCCGTGTGTGTACGACCATATGGTTTATCGCACTTTATATACATACACATATATATACATATATATATATATATATATATATATATATATATATATATATATATATATATATATATGTGAAATGCCTAAGACAGAATGAGTGGAAGGGTGGCGAGGTAAACACCAGGAACCGTTGGAGTTTTATTTATAACGTTTCGTCCTGAAAGGACTTCCTCAGAGTCCTGTCAGGACTAAACGTTATTAATAAAACTCCATCGGTTCTTGGTGTTTACCTCACCACCCATCCACACATACATACTGTATATTTATATACATACATATATATATATATATATATATATATATATATATATATATATGTATATATGTATTTATGTATGCTCCATGTCTATTTGTATGTTTTTGTTTTTTTTAACTTGAGGCATTGACAACCTTGCAGCGATCCGATACGGAAGAGGGTGGGCATCATCGTAGGGGGTAACTGCAGTAGTGGCACTTGTAGACCGATGACGCGGTGCTTCTGTCCACAAATAACAACGATATGATGTAAAAATTTAAATTCTTATCGCACAAAGCACCACTCCAAAACAGCTTGTCACTCCGTTAATTCTCATGTTGCTCTCACGTCCTATAATGCCATGTCGTTCTCCCTTTTCCCACTTTCACATGCAACAAGCGATCATTCATTTCCCTGTGTTTGGAGGCCCACTTCCACTCATCCTAACCAAACATTCACACTTCCTTTAGCCCCACCCCAGAGGTACACCCTTTTGATATTTCCACCTCTCACTCAATCTTACCTTTCAGTTCCGTTTCACTCAGAGCAAACACGTTCGACATTCACAATATCTCTGAGGATCGAGAACCCTTTCGTAGGTCTCGAGCCTCCCAAAGGGGATTTCCCTCTCCATCCAAGGCTCCATGTCTTTGCCTTTCGAGAGGTGAAACCAATGGGGTTTTCTTAGATGGACGCTTTTCAAAAAATTGTGCTAAAACCTGATCTTATGATTAATAAGGATCGGGTTAGGCCAGGTCAGACTATGCTATGGTAGATTGGGTTAGGTTAGGTTAGGTTAAGTTTGATTATATTAGAGTGGGTTTGGTTTGTAAGTATCTATATGGGAAACGTTCATTTGAAAAGCGCCCAAATGGAACCAAAACAAAGAAAAGCCATCACTAATTCCACTGATTCTGGTCGTAGGCAAGGGGCATTCATACAGACCCCAAAATTTTCTGAAAGGAAAAGAAAATGTACATGTCTAAGGTCTTAAAGAAGTAGGTATAATACAAAAAATAAAGGATAGTAAGTTTTGAGTAATGACCTAACATTTCTATGTGGGTAGGGATCAATAATTCATCGTGACTGCTCTGTAAGAATGCAACTAAAGTCTGATATGTTGACTGCCAGTACCTTATCTAGTCAGTATCTCATACAACGAAACATCATATGATAAGTTAAAGATCTTATGGTTTTTTGGATGCAGGGATAACTAACAAGGGTAACAAATTGAACACAGTTGTTCCAACAAATAAAGCTTTCATTCTGATTCTATAGAGGGCCACGTTTTAACTGTGCTAAACTGGAATTCACTTTTATTGTGTATGTATATGTGTATGTATTTATGTATGTATGTATGTATGTATGTATGTATGAGTGTGTGTGTGTGTGTGTGTGTGTGTGTGTGTGTGTGTGTGTGTGTGTGTGTGTGTGTGTGTGTGTGTGTGTGTGTGTGTGTGTGTGTGTGTGTGTGTGTGTGTGTGTGTGTGTGTGTGTGTGTGTGTGTTTGTTCGTGCGTATTGTATGAGACTGTGTGCGGGGGGTGAGGAAGGGGTTAGAAAGTGACTGGAAAGGATGCAGAACCCCCCTCCCCCCACAAGACAATCCCAGAAGAAAGGACGAGAGGCGACTTCGTCCATTTCGTCCTTCCTCCTGGTGCCTGTATATAAGGCAGAGTCATCCTGAGTTTCGCCACAGCATCTCAACATGAAGCTCGTCCTGGTAGGTTCTCCCGTCGCTCCTCCGTGCCTTGGAATTACGCAGATGGGACAGCGTCTTCTCCCATATGTGGCTTAATTCAGCTCGCGTAGTGTGCATCATATAACAGGGGGTTGTAAAAAAAAATGCCTTTGCCAATAGGCGCGCGACACTGATGGCGTGCGTCCTGCTCTGATGCAGAATCTACAGTATGTGTCATGAAAGAATACCAACTAAACAATTTTCCTTTTTTCATCGTCAGATTCACCTCTCCGTTCTCCTGGCGGCAGCCAGCGCCAAAAGTCAGGGAGGCTACCAACTCCCAACGCCCTCAGGAGGAGCTGGCATATTTGGACCATCAACAGGGGGCATTGTCGGAGGTTCCACCGGCGGCGTCGGAGGTTCCATCGGCGGCGTCGGAGGCGTCTCCATCGGTATTGGTGGAGGGCACGTCGGTGTCGGAGGGTCAGTCGGCATCGGAGGAGGTCTCGGCGGCCCTTGCTCCGACGGCTTGGTTCGTGATTCGCTCGGACGTTGTGTCCAGCCGGAGGTGTCCCGACAGGTCTTCGTGTACCAGGCTCCACACCAGGATATATCGGTTGGCCCTGCACCAGAAGCCCCCAGGCCAAAGATCAACTACAACATCGTCTTCGTCCGCACTCCGGAGAGGCCAGCAGGCTCTCGCCCCATCGTCGTCCCTCCTCCACAACAAAAGACACTCGTCTATGTCCTGAGCAAGAAGGGCTCAGCCGGCGGCCAAGAGGTCATCGAAGTACCCGCACCTGCTGGACAGAGTCCCGATGTATACTACGTCAGTTACAACGAAGGCGAGAACCCACAGCTCCCCGGTGGCATCAGCCTTCAAGAGGCTCTGTCTTCTGCCGCCACCCTCCAGGGCACTGACCTAGGCGGCGGTGCAACCGGTCTTGGGTCCGGTGTGGGACTCGGCGTTGGAGTCGGTGCAGTGTCCGGTGGTGGTGTCACTGGTATTGGGTTGGGTGGTGTGTCGGGTGGCGGCGTAGTATCCGGAGGTGGTGGAGTTGGAGGCCTTGTCACAGGAGGTGGCTCCTTCACTGTGGGCAGCGTTTCTACTCCGTCTGCCACTTACGGCACCCCATGATCACTGTTGCGATGGATGGTTGGTATGCCGCGTCCCCACTCGACGGTCTCCAAGAGGCAAGTGTTTCAAACACATTTCAAGTCATTTCTCTGAGACCGTGAGGACGGCAACCTTAAAGACACTGTAATACTTGTTGTGGTGTAACGTGAGCCGATGGGTTTTTGTGTGAGCGCACCATACCAAATTCAGGCCCTGGGCAAGCAGCTGACTCGTCCAGGCCGCCGCCCTACCCTCTGCCCTATCGGCCTTCTCTTGTTCCCCTACCTGACCAAACCTTCAGTCAGGAGTCCCACCCGTTTCTCTCTGCTTCACACCGGAGCAAGTAAAGACTGCTCAGATCTATTATTTATATATAAACAAATAAAAAGGCTTAAATATTCAAACGCGTTTTTCTGTGTGTGTGTCAAATTATATGTATGATAACAGACTGGATAAAAGGATATTAAACATAATGTTAATATATATATATATACATATATATGTATATATATATATGTACATATATATATGTATATATGTATATGTATATATATATATGTATATACATATATTATATATATATATATACATATATATATCATCAACCGCAATCCACTTTAATTCTAAGCCATCTACATCGGGAGACCCGATGAAGGTCAACATACAGAAATTGAAAAGCATATATAGTTAGACATTGGATTTGTAGACCAGAGGCGACACGAATAAAACAGATTTATTGAGAAGTGAAGCTTGTGTAGAACGATATGATATAACAGTTTTTACCGAATCCTGGATGAATATGGCGAATAGACATTTCTGTCCGGAAATCGAGATAGAGGGATATAGAGTCCTTTACGAGGATAGGAAAGGAGAAAGGAAGGGAGGAGTAGCACTTTTGCTTAAAAAGCACAGTTAAATGTGATATCAATGACTCTATTAATGAGGGAGGGCGTGGAATAAATTTGTGTGGATATAATAGGTAGGAAGGAGAATCTTATTGCTGGAGTTCTCTCTAGACTTTCTAACCTTTGTATAGAACAGACTGTGCCCTTGTTGCAACAAAATTACAGGATGTCGCGGTACAAAAAAAAATTGTGATCATGGGAGATTTTAACTGTAGAAACATCAATTGGGACAGTTCAGTAGATCTGGAAGCGCATTTCTTAAATCTTTTGTATGATAATTTCTCAAAAGAACTGATTACCAAATGTATGATAGGGGAGAATTCCTTGGACTTATTGTTAACAATCAGAGATGATATAAAAAGAAATACACTATTGAGTGACAGACTAGATATTAGAAATCA
Organism: Oratosquilla oratoria; assembly: GCF_046742065.1. Classification (NCBI taxonomy): domain Eukaryota; kingdom Metazoa; phylum Arthropoda; class Malacostraca; order Stomatopoda; family Squillidae; genus Oratosquilla; species Oratosquilla oratoria. The sequence goes on along the minus strand of NC_134779.1, from coordinate 30,329,618 downwards.
TGAAGAAATAATAGTTAGAATTAAATGGAAAGAAATGAAAATAAGAGTGTCATATTAGTACCTGACTTTAGAAAGGCTATTTTTGAGGGAATGAGGAAATACCTGATTAAGCTTGTTACCCTTCCGTGGAGTAAAAGGTGGAAGATAGGAGAACCCACAAATAAGGTCACTGACGAGGTCAACCTGGATTGCACAAACAAGTCAGGGATCTAGAGGGATTGTACAATACTCTGACTGATAGATTCTGATTAGCCAAAAAAAAATCATACCCTACAGGAAGATTAGATCAGAAACTAATATACCCAACTGAATGAAGGATAGGTTGAAAAATGGAATCAAAATGATAAGAAGGCTTTATGATAGAGTAAAAAGGGAAGAAACACGCCTTAGGACTAGGTATAATGAAATGGCAGCGCTGGTTGAAAAGAACCCGCTCACAATTAAACGTAACTACAAAATCAAGGTTGCCGGACAAACGTCATCTAACCCTCAGGGTTTCTTTCATCTGCACAGACTTTGAAATAAGGAAAAGATATGCCCAATTAAATTCGACTAGAATTTCTTGATAGATACAGAGGAAAAAATGAGGAAGGCATTTAATGAATCTTTTCTCTCAGTATTTACAAAAGAGAGATTAGATATGGTACCTGATTATAACCCGATCTTCAGTGGGGAAGAGGGAAATAGAATAAATAGTATTAAAATTAACAAGGAAGATGTAGTAAAATAGATATATGCATTAAAAGTAACAAAGTCCACGGGTCAAGAAGAAAAAATTTCAAGGATGCAAATTTGAAATATGTGACCAATATAAGTATTCAATAAGTCGGTTGACACTGGATTCGTGCCTATTTCTTGGGGACAGGAGAATGTTGTTCCAGTATTCAAAAAGAGTGATAAATCTTCTATCCACATCTACATACCAATCTGTATGACGTCAGTGATAGGTAAAATGCTGGAATCATTAATAATAAATAGCATCAGGGGACATTTAGCGAGGCATAATCTGATTCGTCACTTACAGCATAGGTTCACCAAGGATAGATCCTGTGTAACTTATCATTTATCCTGTTTTACACTTATGTCTATAAGGCGGCAGATAATAATAGTTACAATGTTATATACCCCGACTTTAGGAAAGCGTTCGACAAGGTGCCCCACCATAGATTACTAAATAAAATCAAGGTCCATGGCATAGGAAGGACAGTGTTTGAATGAATTAGAGCATGGATTGGTGACACAAAATAGCGGGTCAGTATTAATAGTGCAAAATTTAAACGATGTAGTGTTACTAGTGGAGATCCCCAGGGATCAGCTTAGAGGATAATCCAATGGATAGAATAGTAGGGAGGCGTGGGTTTGTAGGAAGTAACTATAGCTGAGAGATGTTACAGACCTACATTGAATAGAAAACTATCATTCTGAAAAGTGTTGAAGAGAGACAAATAGAAGTGTATATGGCCAATGAAGGTGAATGGGAGGGTAGTCAATAGGGAGATAATTGACTCTAGTGGAACACAAAAGGAGGACTGAAAGAGTTCTGAATTGTATTCAGGGTATTCAGGGTAGAAAGCAGTGGCTTTTCAGATTATTATCTAATAGAAAAATAACGAGAAAGAAGGCTAGGTGGATGGGAGAAAAAATGATGGTATCAGAAAAGTGATGTAAAATAAATCAAATGAAAAAGAAAAAGAGGAAGAATACCTGCCGAAGCTGAAGAAAGTATGAAAGGTCATGAGGAATAAAAGAGAAAAGTAAACAGAAGCGGAATGTGAATGTTTTGAAGAGGAGGTGCTAATGTGTACAAAGGTGGAATGTGGTATGAAGAATCTAAGAGGAAACAGAAGGAGATGTAGTGAACTGTAGGATTAATATATCAAGGCGGTGGTATGAGAAAAAATTAAGCATATGAAGACTGGCAGCAAACTAGAAACAGGAAAACAGATGAGAGGTAATATTAGGTAAGATTTTGATGGAGACTTTTGTATAGACTATAAAGATGTTTTAAAAGGAATTGAAGATTGAGGAAATGAAGAGTGTAGAGAGGATGTAACGGCTGATGATGAATAAATGTTAGAAGAAGTGAAGGTGGTTAAAGGAAGATGACTTGAGTAATTCGGGTATTTACTAATTGCAGATAGGAATTGGGGGACTTTGATAGTGGCACAGGGAGATAACAAGAAAATGATTGAGATGTGTGAGGAAAATTGCAGGACACTAGGAAAAGAGAAGATAATTATAGCATTGAAGGAGATTAAGCCTTGTAAGGTATCTATGTTGGATGGTTGGCACACACACACACACACACACACACACACACACACACACACACACACACACACACACACACACACACACACACTTCAACGAATGGACGGCTTAGAAGACGTTCTGAAGAAAAGTGAAGTCTGTGGATCCCAACGCAAAGAGAAGTGCCTAGTGTTTTTGCAGGGTGGGGGGGAAATTGCTCGTGGAGTAGTGGGAACGTAGGGAAAGAGGAAAAGGGGAGGGATTACTGAGGGAAATGGAAGGAAATGAGGAGGGAGTAGACTTTGCCCAGCCAGACAAGCGGAAGGTAAACAAAAGACTTAGCGAGGATCAAATGTCTAATAAAAATGTAAAGATTAGAAGTATAGAGAGGAGCAATACATAAGAAAGTGACGAGAATATGTTCCAGGGATTTAAAGAGGGTGGGGGGGACACAACCCCCCCCCCCGACTGATAAGACTAGAGGAGAGAGTTGATAAGGTGATCGAGGACTTGGAACGTAAGTTAGGTAATGTAGACTCCATTTTCCAGAGAATTGAAAGGTTGGAACAACTAGAGAAGGCTAACAGAAACTTAACTGAAGAAATAGAGGACCTAAAAAGACAGTTAGGAAATGTAAAGGAGGAGAATGAGAAATTGAAGAAGAATAGTAATGAAAATAGAGAGAAAATAGCTACAGAAGTTAAAAATTGGAGAATAACTCAAGAAGGGAATAAGGTTTCATTCACTGACATAGTCAAACAGCAATTGAAAGAACATAATGAAGACTCAGTTATTAAAGTGATGAGACAGAAGGAGAATATAGTAAGAGAATTAGCTGACAAAAAGAAATGTATAATTATATTAGGAATGGAAGAGAAACATAACCCAGATAGAACCGCAAGAATCAAGGAGGAAAATGAAAGAGTAAGCAGTTTATTAAAATTAGTCCAGGAAGATGAACCAGAAATTATAAAGGAAATCGAGGAAAAATTCAGACTAGGAAAATATAGTACAGATAAGACCAGACCAATTAAGATTAAATTCAGGTCACAAACAACGGCAGAGAAAATTCTATCCAAGACAGGGAAACTAGCAACAAATGATCAATATAAAAAGGTATGGATAAAAAGAGAAATGAATAAAGAGGAAAGAGAGGAAGAAAAGAAGAAAAGAATTGAAGCTAAGGCAAAAAACGAGGAAAGAACGGAGTCAGAGAAAGAGAGATTCTATTGGAGAGTAGTGAACATGAAAATAAAGCAGTTCGACATACTAAAGAAAAACATAAGGGAAACAGAGAACACAATGGAAGTGGCAGAAAACTAAGAGTGTCTTACACAAATATAGATGGATTGATAACAGGATTGAATGAACTGAATGATTATTTGAAAGAAAAAGAACCGGACATAATGGGAATTGTAGAAACAAAATTAAAAGGCCCACTACCACCCAACAGTGTAGGACATGATACATACAATTATTGGATTAGAAACAGAGAGAAAAAACAAGGGGGTGGAGTTATGTTCCTGACTAAGAAGGATATAAACGTGAAAGGTGTCATATATGGAAAGAATACAGTAGAGATGATTATGATAGAAGTGGAAGACCGAGATAAGAAGAGCAGAAAATTTGTGATCAATTATGTGCCTCCGAAAACAGCCTCATGGGAGGAGAGTGAACATAAAAGTATGTTAGAGGACACAAAGATAGCATTAACTAAAATAATGGAAGACGGAGGAAGAATAGTTATGATGGGCGACTTTAATTGCAAAGAAATCTGCTGGGAAGAAATGACAGTAAAGAGTGGTGATGACTCATGGGGAAATGCTCTACTTGAGATGATTACTGACCATTCAATGACACAATGGATACAAGAGAACACTAGGTATAGAAATGAAGAAGAACCATCGAGGCTAGACTTAATAATTACATCTGAACCTAGAATAGTGGACAAGATTGAATATAAAACACCAATAGGTAAAAGTGACCACATATTGATTGAACTGGAACTTAATGAAGAAAAATATATCAAAAGAAATGAACAATATAGAAAAGGAAGAATGATGTATGAAAAAACAAACTTTGATAAAATAAGAGAATTCTTCCAACAAGAAAACTGGGAAGAAATATACAAAGAAGAAACATCAGTGGAAGAGAAATGGAATATCTTGACAAAAATTTACAAAAAAGGAGTGGAAAAGTATGTCCCAAGACAAAAACAAGAAAAAGAATATGTAAAATGCTGGTACAACAAAAGTTGTAGGGAGTTAAAAGACAAAAGAGACAAAGCCTGGACCAGATGGAAAAAACACAGAAGACCTGAAAAATGGAAAATATATACTGGTTATAGAAATGAATATGTACAAAAGTGCAGAGAGGAAAAAAGAAAATATGAAAAAGATGTTATAGAAAAGTGTAAAGATCAACCAAAACTATTCTACAGATTTGTAAACAATAAACTGAAAAACAAACAAGACTTGGAGAAATTAAGACAAGGAGGAGTTGAATACACTGAGGAAATGGAAATGGCAGAAATTATGAACAAACATTTTAAATCAGTGTTTACAAGGGAAAATATACAACCTGAAGAGATTGAGTGGAAGGAAAAAAGTCCCCCCTATGGAAGAAATAGAAGTAACAAAGAATGAAATATTGACACACTTGGGTAATTTTGATGTCAGAAAATCGCATGGGCCAGATGAAATAGCAAACTGGATTCTGAAAGAATGCAGGAATGAACTGGCAGACAAAATACATAGCATAATAAGCAGTTCCTTAAAAGAAGGAAAAGTTCCAGAAGATTGGAAAAAAGCAAATATAGTACCTATATATAAAGGAGGAAATAAAGAAGAACCTACCAACTATAGACCAGTCTCTCTAACAAGTACAATAGCAAAAATATGTGAAAGAATTATCAAAAGTAGATGGGTAAAATACTTGGAAAAAAACAACGTACTAAATCCAAGGCAATTTGGATTCAGACAAGGGACGATCATGCGTCACCAATTTAATATGTTTCTATTCAAGGCTAATAGATATAATACAAGAAAGAGATGGATGGGCTGATTGTGCATTTCTAAACCTAAAAAAAGCTTTTGACAAAGTACCACATAAGAAGCTGCTTAAGAAATTAGAATATGAAGGAGGAATACAAGGTAAATTGCTAAATTGGATGGAAGACTTTTTGCAAGACAGAAAAATGAGAGTAGTGATAAGAGATCAGCACTCAAAATGGAATGAAGTAATAAGCGGTGTCCCGCAGGGAACAGTTCTGGCCCCAATAATGTTTGCTATATATATTAATGATATGGATGAAGGAATTGAAAGCTATATGAGCTTCTTTGCAGATGATGCAAAACTACTGAAAAGAATGAAAACTGAAGAAGATTGTGAATCACTACAGAGAGATCTAAATAAAGTACAGGAATGGAGTAGGAAGTGGGAGATGGAGTTCAATACAAAAAAGTGTAGTATAATGGAATTTGGAAAAAGCAAAAACAGAATAACAGGATCATATAATTTGGGAGAAGAAGGAATAAAAAGAGTAGAAAATGAGAAGGACCTGGGAGTCATTGTTATGAATAATATGTCACCTGAGAAACATATAAATAAGATTTTTGGAGAAACCTATAATTTAATAAGAACAATCAAAGTGGCATTTACATACCTGGATGAAGAAATGGTGAGGAAAATCCTAATCACCCTGATAAGACCAAGATTGGAATATGCAGCAACGATATGGTCACCAAGTACAAAAAAATGTATAAAAAAACTTGAAAGAATACAAAGAGCAATTACAAAATTGGCACCAACACTCTCAAAACTATCATATGAAGAGAGACTACAAAAACTTAAACTACAGACACTAGAGCAAAGAAGAGAGAGAGGAGATTTGATAACTATTTACAGAATCATGAAAGGCATAGAAATTACTGATAGAGAGAATCTGATAAAATGGGATGACAGAAATACAAGAGGACACGGAAAGAAAATAAAAAAAGACAGCTATAGAAGAGATTTGAAAAAGAACAGCTTTCCTCACAGAGCAATAGACAATTGGAACAAGTTAGATGAGAAAGTGGTGTGTGCAAAAACAATACACGAATTTAAAAAATAGTCTACATAAAATGAGATATGAAGACGGGACACCACGAGCATAGCTCCCCTTCCCGTAAAATACAACTAGGTAAATACAACTAGGTAAATACACACACACACACACACACGTATATATATATATATATATATGTATATATATATATTTATATATACTATATATATATATATATATACATGTATATATATATATATATACAACTCATGCCCACAACCACACTCCCAAGCAATAGACGCACATAACACAAACAATTACACCCATTTCCACAATCCACAAGAAAGTTGCTACTTCCACGTACGCAACGCTACGGATCACGGCTATAGACAATGACCTCTCCCAGTGTTCGGCCAATGTACGGCCTGTATATAAACCCATGTAATCACCAAAACTTTGTAACTCCCTCCCTGAGGATGACCGAGTATTGGAGAAAATAAACAAAGAGAAAACTGCACCAAATGTCTTTTGGACACCTTCTCAGCTATTTGGAACCAGCACAGAAACTTGTTGCACGAGACAAATTAAAGCTTCAATATAAGCTCAACAACGCCATTGTCGCTGTAGACTTCTTGAAATCATGTATATATATATATATATATATATATGTATATATATATATATTTTTTTTTATATATATATATCTTTATATATATATATATATTTTTTTTTATAAATTTGTATATATATATATATATATATATATGTGTGTGTGTGTGTTTTTTCTTTGCGTTCTATGAGACTGTGGGGGGTGAAGAGGGGGAAGAGAGTGACTGGAAAGGACGCGCACCCTCCCCCCCTCCAAGGTAATCTCAGAAGAAAGGACGAAAGGAGGCTTCGTCCACTTGAGCCTTCCTCCTGGTGCTTGTATATAAGGCAGAGTCATCCTGAGTTTCGCCACAGCATCCCAACATGAAGCTCGTCTTGGTAGGTTCCCCCGTTGCTCCTCTGTATTTTGGAATTGCGCAGATGCGACTGCGTCTTGGGCAGTTAAGTGTGTGCCATATAACATGAGCTCGTAAATAAAAGTACATTGTGCTAATAGGTGCGCGGGATGGATGGCATACGTCCTGCTCTGATGTAGAATCTACAGTATGTGTTATACATTTTTTTCTAATTTGTTTTCTTTGTCACCAGATTCACCTCTCCGTTCTCCTGGCGGCAGCCAGCGCCGAAAGTCAGGGAGGCTACCAACTCCCAACGCCTTCAGGAGGAGGCGGCTTACTCGGACCATCAACGGGAAGCTTCGTAGGATCAGGAGGCTTTATCGGAGGCTCTTCCGGCGGCGTCGGAGGCGTCTCCATCGGTATTGGTGGAGGGCACGTCGGTGTCGGAGGGTCAGTCGGCATCGGAGGAGGTCACGGCGGCCCTTGCTCCGACGGCTTGGTTCATGACGCGTTCGGTCGTTGTGTCCAACCGGAGGTGTCCCGAGAGGTCTTCGTGTACCAGGCTCCACACCAGGACATATCGGTTGGTCCTACACCAGAAGCCCCCAGGCCAAAGGTCAACTACAACATCGTCTTCGTCCGCACTCCGGAGAGGCCCGCAGGCTCTCGCCCCATCGTCGTCCCTCCTCCACAACAAAAGACACTCGTCTATGTCCTGAGCAAGAAGGGCTCAGCCGGCGGCCAAGAGGTCATCGAAGTACCCGCACCTGCTGGACAGAGTCCCGATGTATACTACGTCAGCTACAACGAAGGTGAGAACCCACAGCTCCCCGGTGGCATCAGCCTTCAAGAGGCTCTGTCGTCTGCCGCCACCCTTCAGGGCACTGACCTAGGCGGCGGTGCAACCGGTCTTGGGTCCGGTGTGGGACTCGGCGTCGGAGTCGGTGCAGTGTCCGGTGGAGGTGTCACTGGTATTGGGTTGGGTGGTGTGTCGGGTGGCGGCGTAGTATCCGGAGGTGGTATTATTGGTACTGGTTTGGGTGGTGGAGTTGGAGGCGTTGTCAGTGGGGGTGGCTCCTTCACTGTGGGCAGCGTTTCTACTCCGTCTGCCACCTACGGCACCCCATGATCACTGTTGTGATGGATAGTGGGTATGCCCCGTCTCCACCCGACGGCCTCCAAGAGGCAAGTGTTTCAAACACATTTCGTGTCATTTCTCTGAGACCGTGAGGACGGCAACCTTAAAGACACTGTAATACTTGATGTGGTGTGACGTGAGCCTATGGATTTTTGTGTGAGCGCACCGTACCAAATTCAGGTCCTGGGCAAGCAACATGACTCGTCAAGAATGCCACCCTACCCTCTGCCCTATCGGCCTCCTCTTGTTCCCCTACCTGACCAAACCTTCAATCAGGAGTCCCACCCGTTTTTCTCTGCTTCACACCGGAGCTAGTAAAGGCTGCTCAGATCTATTATTTATATATACTGTTCCAGTATGACACCTCAAACAGCATCGGTTTGATAACATTATTATCATATGTTATACCGATGCTGTTTGAGGTGTCATACTGGAACAGTTGAAACATTACACATGACTGCCGGACACAGCACGGGCCGGGAGGTGGGAGAAGTGGAGTGGACGGAATGAAAGACGCCCAGGACAACTCAGACATAACACGGTGACAAAATATCACGGTGACATTTATTTTCATATATATTTCCATTTTTCAAAACTCGTATATTTATTCTTATTATTATTGATTATGTATCGATGCTAATTATTATGTTGTATTATAATGTGATATACCATGATATGATTTGGTATATTATATCATATATTATATTTTATATTGTATATTGTATCATAGATCGTGTTGTGTTGTATTATTATTATATTACTATTATTGTATTATATTGTACCGATGCTGTTTGACATGTACTGGAACCAGCCACCAACCACTCCGCAAGGAGGGAACGTGGGCCTGACTCACTATATACACCGCCAACTTCGACCCAGAGTAACACTCCTCTGAAGAAGCTATTGTAAGCGAAACCGGTCAGGAATAAACTCGATAATCAGATAAAGACCCGTGTTTCCCCCTCCACCTTTTCCATAATTTGTCCCAATGTCTCTACATGCATATATATATATATTGTCACGTGGGTCACGTGACGAGACTTGGGAGGCTGTCGGCGCGACGCCTCATCATCCACTGATCACGTGATTTTGGCCGAAACGAGGCTTGGCGGTGGAGGTGACCCAGCACACACCTGGCCGGCCGAAATCGTGGCGTGAGGTCAGGCTTGGCTCAGTGTTGCCAACTGTCCCTACGAGGTCTACTGCTGTGCGCATGCGCACAGCCATGCCCTTCCACTCTCCCTCACCCTCCCGGATGTATAAGAGGGCACCAGGACGAAAGGACACACACACCTTACGGCCGCCTGCCGTTGAGGGCGGACCCCCCCCCTCCCCTCCCAGTTCCACGGTCACGCCCAATTCTCAATAATACCGAGTATATACATAAATTTGTATCCCCCTGACATTGGCGCGTCGAACAGGGACTCGGTTGAGAAAGAGAGATAGAAACACAAGGTGCTGGTCCACAGCAATTGGATCAACCCGAGCAGTCAGTTTCAGCTAGAGTGAGCAGTTTAGCACGGTAGGGTTAATTTACCCTCGTTCGTGTTCCGCGAGCCGAGAAAGGAATTCCGGCCGTGGATCAGGTTAGTGGAACCAGAGAAGTTCCAGATAGGAGTGTTTGTTCCAGTGCTTCAGTAGAGAGAGCTGTAGGAGTAGCGTGAGCCGTAGGCAATTCAGAGCTGTAGGAGTGTGCCTAGTTTTTCAGCTAGCGTGAGCTGTAGGAGTAGTTTCAGCTAGCGTGAGCCGTAGGCAATTCAGAGCTGTAGGAGTGTAGCGTGAGCCGTAGGCAAATCAGAGCTGTAGGAATGTGTGTAGAACAAATACTGCTGTATCTTTTTGTCCCCAGATCACAGTCACGTCTACATACACACACACACGCACAGACATTCGACACTTATATGTCATGCCATATTGGTCACATTAGCCACAGCTTCTCGATCTTCCATCGGAGTTTTCCCTCAAGGAAAAAGAAAGATCCTGAGGTTTTTCGCTCATCCGGAAGATCGAGGTAGCAAGGCTAATAGGCACATTTACAACTCGCGACCCGCGTCGCGAGTTGTCCCCATCATCGGAAGAATGTCACGTGGGTCACGTGACGAGACTTGGGAGGCTGTCGGCGCGACGCCTCATCATCCACTGATCACGTGATTTTGGCCGAAACGAGGCTTGGCGGTGGAGGTGACCCAGCACACACCTGGCCGGCCGAAATCGTGGCGTGAGGTCAGGCTTGGCTCAGTGTTGCCAACTGTCCCTACGAGGTCTACTGCTGTGCGCATGCGCACAGCCATGCCCTTCCACTCTCCCTCACCCTCCCGGATGTATAAGAGGGCACCAGGACGAAAGGACACACACACCTTACGGCCGCCTGCCGTTGAGGGCGGACCCCCCCCCCTCCCCTCCCAGTTCCACGGAGGGAGGGCTCGGGACAGAAGTGCACACACACCTTACGGCCGCCTGCCGTTGAGGGCGGACCCCCCCCCTCCCCTCCCAGTTCCACGGAGGGAGGGCTCGGGACAGAAGTACACACACCTTACGGCCGCCTGCCGTTGAGGGCGGACCCCCCCCCTCCCCTCCCAGTTCCACGGAGGGAGGGCTCGGGACAGAAGTACACACACCTTACGGCCGCCTGCCGTTGAGGGCGGACCCCCCCCCCTCCCCTCCCAGTTCCACGGAGGGAGGGCTCGGGACAGAAGTGCACAGACACCTTACGGCGCCGCCGGGACAAAAGGAGTCCACGAGGGACCAGGAGACACACTACTACGGCCGCCTGCCGTTGAGGGCGGACCCCCCCCCTCCCCTCCCAGTTCCACGGAGGGAGGCCCCGGGACAGAAGGAGACCAGAGCTGTAGGACACAGAAGGAGACGCGCGCCCGTCCTTAGGACACTATTGGGGACCCGTCCGCGGAGATTGGACTCTTCGGCCTCGCGCTGCAGAGCCGAGGAGTGGTAGTATACATTTTGTTCTTATATATATATATATATCACACAGGTGATATATATTTTATGTGTTTCAGATGGTTTAGTTGTGCTCTTGTTATCCAATAAAAACACGTGTTGTGTTACCTTTGTGTTTCTTTTCTCTCACGCCCAATTCTCAATAATACCGAGTATATACATAAATTTGTATCCCCCTGACAATATATATATATATATATATATATATATATATATATATATAATCAACCACAATGCACTTTAATTCTAAGCCATCAACATCGGGAGACCCGATGGAGGTCAACATACAGAAATTGAAAAGCAGATACAGTTAGACAATGGATTTGTAGACCAGAAGCGTCACGAATAAAACTGATTTATTGAGAGGCGAAGCTTGTGTAGAAGGATATGATATAACAGCTTTTACCGAATCCTGGGTGAAAATGGTGAATAGACATTTCTGTCCCAAAATCGAGATAGAGGGATATAGAGTCTTTCACGAGGATAGGGAAGGCGGAAAGAAGGGAGGAGTAGCACTTTTGCTTAAAAAGCACAGTTAAATGTGATATCAATGACTCTATTAATGAGGGGGGGGGCGTGGAATAAATTTGTTTGGAGATAATAGGTAGGAAGGAGAATCTTATTGCTGGAGTTCTCTCTAGACTTTCTAGCCTGAGTATAGAACAGACTGTGCCCTTGTTGCAACAAAATTGCAGGGTGTCGCGGTGCAAAAAAAAAATTGTGATCATGGGAGATTTTAACTGTAGAAACACCAATTGGGACAGTTCAGTAGATCTGGAAGCGCATTTTTTAAATCTTTTGTATGATAATTTCTCAAAAGAACTGATTACCAAATGTATGATAGGGGAGAATTCCTTGGACTTATTGTTAACAATCAAAGATGATATAAAAAGAAATACACTATTGAGTGACAGACTAGATATTAGAAATCATGAAGAAATAATAGTTAGAATTAAATGGAAAGAAATGAAAATAAGAGTGTCATATTAGTACCTGACTTTAGAAAGGCTATTTTTGAGGGAATGAGGAAATACCTGATTAAGCTTGTTACCCTTCCGTGGAGTAATAGGTGGGAGAT
>NC_134779.1:30297199-30312199 GCF_046742065.1 Oratosquilla oratoria | reverse complement strand
CGCAGTACAAAAAATTTTGTGATCATGGGAGATTTTAACCATAGAAACATTAATTGGGACAGTTCAGTAGATCTGGAAGCGCATTTTTTAAATCTTAATCAATAAAATCCAAGAATACGAAGAGGTACAGGAGTGGGAATGGAGGGAGAGATAGACCCGACAAGAGAGGCGGAAGTAAGAGAGGCGTTGAAAAAAAAATGAAAAATGGAAAAGGGGTGGGGCCAGACCAGATACCAGTCAAGGTATGGAAGGGCTTGGACGAAGAAGGGATAAAACTGTTGACGGAATTCATGAATTTGGTGATGGAGAAAGAGATAATCCCGAATGAGTTGGGGGATAGTATAATGATCCCGATTTTCAAGGGAAAGGGAGATATCCAGAGTTGTGCTAACAATAGAGGGATTAAGTTAACGTCACACACCATGAAACTGTTAGAAGAGTGATAGATAAAAGGTTGAGGGCGGACACCGAGGTTTGTAGTGAGCAGTTTGGGTTCATGAAAGGCCGAGGAACAATGGATGCAATATTCGCGTTGAGACAGGTGATGGAAAAGTACATAGGAAAGCAAAGAGGACTATACTTGACATTTATTGACTTGAAAAAGCTTATGATCGAGTTCCTAGAAGTGAGGTGTGGCGGAGTATGAGGTCGAAGGGAGTGAAAGAGAAGTATGTCAGGATGACTCAAAACATGTACAGGGATGCCAAGACGAGAGTGAGAAGTGCAGCTGGTACCACGGAGGCTTTCTCAGTGGGAGCTGGGCTTCACCAGGGGTCAGCTCTTAGCCCCTATTTGTTTAACCTCCTCACTGATGTGTTGGTGCAGGAGGTGACAAAAGAGGCACCATGGAGTATGCTCTTTGCAGATGACATAGTGTTGGTATCAGAGAGTGGCGAAGAACTACAGGAGCGGTTGGAGCTGTGGAGGGGCTTATTAGAGAACTATGGGCTGAAGGTGAGCAAAAAGAAGACCGAGTACCTGAGTGCAATGTGACTCAGGAAAGCGACCTTTTCATGCAGGACCACAAATTGGCGAAGGTAGAGGCCTTCAAATACCTCGGATCTTATGTAGCGAAGGATGGAGATCTAGAAAAAGAGATTGACTACAGGATCAAGTTGGCGTGGAACAATTGGCGAAGAGTATGATGTGTGTTATGTGACAAAAAGATAAGTGCCAGAGTAAAAGGAAAGGTGCACAAGACAGTAGTGAGACCAGCGTTGTTGTACGGAGCGGAGACATGGGCAATGAAAAAGGTACAAGAAAGGAAGCTGGAAGTCGCAGAAATGAGGATGCTGAGGTGGATGTGTGGAGTGACGAGGTTGGATAGGATAAAGAATGATAGGATTCGCGGTACTGTGAAAGTAGTGGAGGTGTCGGCGAAAGCGCAGGAAAGGAGATTACATTGGTTCGGCCATGTGAAGAGAAGAGATGAAGACTACGTGGGAAGGAGAGTGATGGAGATGGAGGTACAAGGGAGACCCAAGCTGCGTTGGAAGGACAGACTGAGAAAGGACCTTAAGGAGAAACATGTGAAGGAGGAGCAGGTGATGGACCGAAACAAGTGGAAACGACTAGCGAGGAACGGCGACCCCATATGAAAAAGGGAAACGTCAACACGAAAAGAAAGAAAAGAAACAGAGAAAGAAGGCAGAGTGGATGGGAGAAAAAATGATGGGGACAGAAAAGTGAAGTAAAGTAAATCAAATTAAAAAAAAAAGAGGAAGAATACCTTCCGAAGCTTAAGAAAGTATGAAAAGTCGTGAGGAATAAAAGAGAAAAATGAACAGAGGAAGAATGCGAATGTTTTGAGGAGGTGCTAAAGTGTACAAAGATGGTATGTGGTATGAAGAATATAGGAGGAAACAGAAGGAAAGGTAGTGAATTGTGGGACAAAGATATGAAGGCGGTGGTGTCATAAAAATTGAGCATATGAAGACTGGTTGCAAAGTAGAAGCAGGAAAACAGATAAGAGTTACAGAAGAAAAATGATGGAAGGGGTGAGCAGTGTAAAGAGAATGTAAAGTCTGATGATGAATAGATGTTAGTAGAAGTGAAGGTGGTAAGGAGAAGATGACTTGGGTATTTCAGGGATTTGTTAAATGCAGAGGGATTGGGGGATTTTGATAGTGGCACAGGGAGATAACAAGAAAATGACTAAGATGGGAGAGGAAAATTATAGGACAGTACGAAAAGAGGAGATAATTACAGCATTGAAGGGGATTAAGACTAGTAAGGTATCTGTGTTGGATGGTTGTCACGTGTAACGTCTGACGAAGGTATATGTAGTCATATTGGAATGGTTAGTAAAATTGTTTAATGCGTGCTTTAAAGAGATGAAGTGTTCCAATGGACTGAAAGGGTGTAGGTATAGTTCAACTACGCATTGGAAAAGGGACAAATATGAATGTAGTAAGATAGAAGGATAATTTAGTTAAGTACAGTTGGTAAAGCGTATAGCAGAGTGTTGACAGGATTAAAGGAGAAACAGAGTAATTAGGTAGTGTGACTTTACAAGAGGAAGAGGAAGTTACGTCAAATTTTCGTGAAAAGACAAATGCACGAGAGCTTTTGGAAAAACGTTAAGGATATTTTTCGGCCATTTATGGATTTGGAGAAGGGATATAACAAGATGCATAGAAAAGCGTTATGGGTTGTGTTGCAGATGCATGAGGTACGGAAATCTGTTTAGAGTGGTCAAATGTTTTTACGTTAGGAGAGATTGTGTGATGGTATGCAATGGTGAGAATGAATGGTTTGAAAGAAATATGAGCTTGCGCCAGACTTCTGTAAACTCAGTGTGGTTGTTCAACATGTATTTGGGTGGGTATGGTGAGGGTGGCAAATGCAAGTGTCCTATCCAAGGGGTTTAGAATAAGTAAATGAGAGAGACATTAACTGATTGTTATTTGTGAATGACACTGCTTATCCGTGTTGGACAACCTTCTAAAAAAGTTAACTGGTATAGAATTGGAAGTACGTATTTTCAATAAATTTCAAAATAATTTGATAAATAAAAAGGCCTCTGACGCAGATGAATTTTCGGAATGGATCCTAAAAGAATGCAGACAATAATTGGGGATAAGATACCGTAACTGGTTGCATGTCCCATGGAAGAAAAAGGAAGTGTATATACATATACAAACATGCATATATATATACATATATATATATATATATATATATATATATATATATATATATATAGATATAGATATATATATATATATATATATATATATGTGTGTGTGTGTGTGTGTGTGTGTGTGTGTGTGTGTGTGTGTGTGTGTGTGTGTGTGTGTGTGTGTGTGTGTGTGTGTGTGTGTGTGTGTGTGTGTGTGTGTGTGTGTGTGTGTGCGTCTGTGTGTGTGTGTGTGTGTGTGTGTGTGTGTGTGTGTGTGTGTGTGTGTGTGTGTGTGTGTGTGTGTGTGTGTGTGTATGTGTTTTCTTTGTGTTGTATGAGACTGTGGGGGGTGAAGAGGGGGAAGAGAGTGACTGGAAAGGACGCGCACCCTCCCCCCCTCCAAGGTAATCTCAGAAGAAAGGACGAAAGGAGGCTTCGTCCACTTGAGCCTTCCTCCTGGTGCTTGTATATAAGGCAGAGTCATCCTGAGTTTCGCCACAGCATCCCAACATGAAGCTCGTCTTGGTAGGTTCCCCCATTGCTCCTCTGTATTTTGGAATTTCGCAGATGCAACTGTGTCCTTGACCATACGAGGCTTGATTTAACTCATAAATAAAAGTACATAGGTGCGAGCCATGGGTAGCATACGTCCTGCTCTGATGCAGAATCTACAGAATGTGTTATATGTATTATTTAATTTATTTTCTTTATCACCAGATTTACCTCTCCGTTCTCCTGGCGGCAGCCAGCGCCAAAAGTCAGGGAAGCTATCAACTCCCAACGCCTTCAGGAGGAGGCGGCTTACTTGGACCATCAACGGGAAGCTTCGTAGGATCAGGAGGCTTTATCGGAGGTTCTTCTGGCGGCGTCGGAGGAGTGTCCATCGGCATTGGTGGAGGACACGTCAGTGTCGGAGGGTCAGTCGGCATCGAAGGAGGTCACGGCGGCCCTTGCTCCGACGGTTTGGTTCATGACGCGTTCGGTCGTTGTGTCCAACCGGAGGTGTCCCGAGAGATCTTCGTGTACCAGGCTCCACACCAGGACATATCGGTTGGTCCTACACCAGAAGCCCCGAGGCCAAAGGTCAACTACAACATCGTCTTCGTCCGCACTCCGGAGAGGCCAGCAGGCTCTCGCCCCATCGTCGTCCCTCCTCCACAACAAAAGACACTCGTCTATGTTCTGAGCAAGAAGGGCTCAGCCGGCGGCCAAGAGGTCATCGAAGTACCTGCACCTGCTGGACAGAGTCCCGATGTATACTACGTCAGCTACAACGAAGGTGAGAACCCACAGCTCCCCGGTGGCATCAGCCTTCAAGAGGCTCTGGCTTCTGCCGCCACCCTTCAGGGCACTGACCTAGGCGGCGGTGCAACCGGTCTTGGGTCCGGTGTGGGACACGGCGTCGGAGTCGGTGCAGTGTCCGGTGGTGGTGTCACTGGTATTGGGTTGGGTGGTGGCGCAGTATCTGGAGGTGGTATTATTGGTACTGGTTTGGGTGGTGGAGTTGGAGGCGTTGTCAGTGGGGGTGGCTCCTTCACTGTGGGCAGCGTTTCTACTCCGTCTGCCACCTACGGCACCCCATGATCGCTATGGATGGTGGGTATGCCGCGTTCCCATCCGACGCCCTCCAAGAAGCAAGTGTTCCAAACACATTTCGTGTCATTTCTCTGAGACCGTGAGGACGGCAACCTTAAAGACACTGTAATACTTGATGTGGTGTGACGTGAGCCTATGGGTTTTTGTGTGAGCGCACCATACCAAATTCAGGTCCTGGGCAAGCAACATGACTCGTCCAGAACGCCGCTTTACCCTCTGCCCTATCGGCCTCCTCTTGTTCCCCAACCTGACCAAACCTTGACTCAGGAGTCCCAACCGTTTTTCTCTGCTTCACACCGGAGCTAGTAAAGGCTACTTCTCACCATCCGCCTGGCAGGTCTATGTACACCTGTCAGTCTTGTAAAGGCTACTCAGATTTATTATTTATATATACACAAATAAAAAGGCTTAAGTATTCAAACACGTTTTTCTATGTGTGTGTCAAATTGTATGTATGATAACAGATTGGATAAAAGGACATTAAGCATAATGTTGATATATATACATATATATATATATATATATATATATACATACATACATACATATATATATTATCAACCGCAGTGCACTTTAATTCTAAACCGTCAACATCGGGCGATCCGATGGAGATCAACATACAGAAATTGAAAAGCAGATATAGTTAAACAATGGATTTGTTGACCAGAAGCGTCACGAATAAAACTGATTTATTGAGAGGTGAAGCTCGTGTAGAAGGATACGATAAAACAGTTTTTACCGTATCCTGGGTGAATATGGTGAATAGACATTTCTGTTCCAAAATCGAGATGGAAGGATATAAAGTACTTCACAAGGATAGAAAAGGCGGAAAGAAGGGAGGTGTAGCACTTTTACTTAAAAAGCACAGTTAAATGCATTATCAACGACTCTATTAATGATGAAGGGGGCGTGGAATAAATTTGTGTGGAGATAATAGGCAGGAAGGAGAATCTTATTACTGGAGTTCTCTATAGAACTTCTAACCTGAGTATAGAATAGACTGTGCCCTTGTTGCGACAAACTTGAAGGGTGTCGCAGTAAAAAAAAAGGTGTGATCATGGGAGATTTTAATTATAGAAACATTAATTGGGACAGTTCAGTAGATCAGGAAGCGCTTTTTTTAATGTGGTATGTGATAAATTTTCAAAAGAATTGATTACCAAACCTATGATGGCTGAGAATTCCCTGGACTTACTGTTAACAATCAAAGATGGTATGAAAAGAAATATATTAGTGAGTGATAGACTAGGTATTAGAAATGATGAAAAATAATAATATTTAGAATTAAATGGGAAGAAATGAAAAATAAGAGTAAAATATTAGTACCTGACTTTAGAAAGGCTATTTTTCAGGGAATGAGGAAATACCTGAGTAAGCTTATTGCCCTTCCGTGGAGTAATAGGTGTGACCTAGGTCATGGTACGTAGGAAGTAGGAGAACCCACAAGGTCACTGATGAGGTCAAGCTGGAGGCCACAAACGAAGTCAGGGATCTAGAGGAATTGTACAATACTCTGACTGATAGATTCTGATTAACCAAAGAAAATTTATACCCTACAGGAAAATTAGATCAGAAACTAATATACACAACTGGATGAAGGATAGAGTTGTAAAATGAAATTGGAATAAAAAGAGGGTTTTATGCTAGAGTAAAAAGGATAAAACACGCCTTAGGACTAGGTATAATGAAATGGTTTGATTGGTTGAAAAGAACTCACTCACAATTAAACGCAAATAAAAAATCATCTAACCCTAAGGTTTTATTTTATCTCTACACACTTTGAAATAGGGAAGAGATATGTCCAATTAAATTCGACTAGGATTTCTTGATAGATACAGACGAAAAAATGAGTATTTACAAAGGAGAGATTATATAGGGTATCTGATTGCTACCCGATCTTCAGTGGGAACGAGGGAGATAGACTAAATAATGGACTCTGTAGTGGAACACAAAAGGAGGACTGGAAGAGTTCTGGACGTAATTGTATTCAGGGTAGAGAGCAGTGGATTTTCGGATTATTATCTAGTAGAAAAGAAACAGAGAAAGAAGGCAGAGTGGATGGGAGAAAAAAATGACGGGGACAGAGAAGTAAAGTAAAGTAAATCAAATGAAAAAGTAAAACAGGAAGAATACCTATCGAAGCTGAAGAAAGTATGACAGGTCGTGAGGAATAAAAGAAAAAAGGAACAGAAGAAGAATGTGAATGTTTTGAGGAGAGGTGCTAAAGTGTACAAAGATGGTATGTGGTGTGAAGAATATAGGAGGAAACAGAAGGAAAGGTAGTGAATTGTGGGACAAAGAATTAAGGCGGTGTCAGAAAAAATGAGCATATGAAGACTGGTTGCAAAGTAGAAGCAGGAAAACAGATAAGAGTTACAGAAGAAAAATGATGGAAGGGGCGAGCAGTGTAGAGAGAATGTAAAGTCTGATGATGAATAGATGTTAGTAGAAGTGAAGGTGGTAAGGAGAAGATGACTTGAGTATTTCAGGAATTTGTTAAATGCAGAGGGATTGAGGGATTTTGATAGTGACACAGGGAGATAATAAGAAAATGACTAAGATGGGAGAGGAAAATTATAGGACAGTACGAAAAGAGGAGATAATTGCAGCATTGAAGGGGATTAAGGCTGGTAAGGTATCTGTGTTGGATGGTTGTCACGTGTAACGTCTGACGAAGGTATATGTAGTCATATTGGAATGGTTAGTAAAATTGTTTAATGCGTGCGTTAAGGAGATGAAGTGTTCCAATGGACTGAAAGGGTGTAGGTATAGTTCAACTACACATTGGAAAAGGGACAAATATGAATGTAGTAAGATAGAAGGATAATCTAGTTAAGTACAGTTGGTAAAGCGTATAACAGGGTGTTGACAGGATTAAAGGAGGAACAAAGTAATTAGGGACAGTGTGACTTTACGAGAGGAAGAGGTAGTTACGTCGAATTTTCGTGGAAAGACAAATGCACGAAAAGCTTTTGGAAAAACGTTAAGGATGTCTTTCGGCCTTTTATGGATTTGGAGAAGGGATAGAACAAGGTACATAGAAAAGCGTTATGGGTTGTGTTCCAGATGCATGAGGTACGGAAATCTGTTTAGAGTGGTCAAATGTTTTTACGTTAGGAGAGATTGTGTGATGGTATGCAATGGTGAGAATGAATGGTTTGAAAGAAAAATGAGTGAGCTTGCGCCAGACTTTTGTAAACTCAGTGTGGTTGTTCAACATGTATTTGGGTGGGTATGGTGAGGGAAGCAAATGCAAGTGTCCTGTCGAAGGGGTTTAGAATAAGTAAATGAGAGAGACATTAACTGATTGTTATTTGTGAATGACACCCCTTATCTGTGTTGGACAACCTTCTAGAAAAGTTAACTGGCATAGAAATGGAAGTACGTAATTTCAATAAATTTCTAAATGATTTGATAATTAAAAAGGCCTTTGAGGGAGATGAATTTTTTCAATGGATCCCAAAAGAATGCAGACAACAATTGGGGATAAGATACTCTAACTAATTGCATGTTCCAAGGAAGAAATGGAAGTGTGTATATATACATACATAAATATATACATATATATATATATATATATATATTATATATATATACATATATATATATAATATATATTATATATATATATATGTGTGTGTGTGTGTGTATGTGTGTGTGTGTGTGTGTGTGTGTGTGTGTGTGTGTGTGTGTGTGTGTGTGTGTGTGTGTGTGTGTGTGTGTGTTTGTGTGTGTGTGTGTGTGTGTGTGTGTGTGTGTGTGTGTGTGTGTGTGTGTGTGTGTGTGTGTGTGTGTGTGTGTGTGTGTGTGTGTGCGTTTGTGTGTCTGTGTTTTCTTTGCGTTGTATGAGATTGTTGGGGGGGAGAGGGGGAAGAGAGTGAATGGAAGGGACGCGCATCCTCCCCCCTCCAAGGCAATCCCAGAAGAAAGGAAGGGAGGCGGCTTCGTCCATTTCGCCCTTCCTCCTGGTGCTTGTATATAAGGCAGAGTCATCCTGAGTTTCGCCACAGCATCCCAACATGAAGCTCGCCCTGGTAGGTTCCCCCGTCGCTCCTCTTGAACCACACGAGGCTTGATTCAGATAGTTAAGTGTGTCATATAACATGAGCTCGTAAATAAAAGTACCTGTGCTAATAGGTGCGCGGCATGATTGGCCTACGTCCTGCTCTGATGCAGAATCTACAGAATGTGTTATATATCTTTTTCATTTGTTTTCTTTATCACCAGATTCACCTCTCCGTTCTCCTGGCGGCAGCCAGCGCCGAAAGTCAGGGAGGCTACCACATCCCAACGCCTACAGGAGGAGGTGGCTTACTTGGACCATCAACGGGAAGCTCCGTAGGATCAGGAGGCTTTATCGGAGGTTCTTCTGGCGGCGTCGGAGGAGTGTCCATCGGCATTGGTGGAGGACACGTCAGTGTCGGAGGGTCAGTCGGCATCGGAGGAGGTCTCGGTGGCCCTTGCTCCGATGGCTTGGTTCGAGACGCGCTCGGACGTTGTGTCCAACCGGAGGTGTCCCGAGAGGTCTTCGTGTACCAGGCTCCACACCAGGACATATCGGTTGGTCCTACACCAGAAGCCCCCAGGCCAAAGGTCAACTACAACATCGTCTTCGTCCGCACTCCTGAGAGGCCCGCAGGCTCTCGCCCCATCGTCGTCCCTCCTCCAGAACAAAAGACACTCGTCTATGTTCTGAGCAAGAAGGGCTCAGCCGGCGGCCAAGAGGTCATCGAAGTACCCGCACCTGCTGGACAGAGTCCCGATGTATACTACGTCAGCTACAACGAAGGCGAGAACCCACAGCTCCCCGGTGGCATCAGCCTTCAAGAGGCTCTGTCTTCTGCCGCCACCCTTCAGGGCACTGATCTTGGTGGCGGTGCAACCGGTCTTGGGTCCGGTGTGGGACACGGCGTCGGAGTCGGTGCGGTGTCCGGTGGTGGTGTCACTGGTATTGGGTTGGGTGGTGTGTCGGGTGGTGGCGCAGTATCCGGAGGTGGTGTTATTGGTACTGGTTTGGGTGGTGGAGTTGGAGGCGTTGTCACTGGGGGTGGCTCCTTCACTGTGGGCAGCGTTTCTACTCCGTCTGCCACCTACGGCACCCCATGATCGCTGTTGCTATGGATCGTGGGTATGCCGCGTCCCCATCCGACGGCCTCCTAAAGGCAAGTGTCCCGAACACATTTCACGTCATTTCTCTGAGACCGTGAGGACGGCAACCTTAAAGACACTATAATACTTGTTGTGGTGTGACGTGAGCTGATGGGTTCTTGTGTGAACACACCATACCAAATTCGGGTCATGGACTCGTCCAGGACGCCGCCCTGCCTTCTGCCCGATCGGCCTCCTCTTGCTTCCGTACCTAGCGAGACATTCAGTCAGTAATCCCACTCGTTTTTCTTTTCTTGGCATAGGAGCTCTAAAAGCTCCCCAGATCTACTATTTATAACTTCTCAAATAAAGGTGCTTAAGTATTCAAACAAGTTTTCTTCAGCTTTTTAACATTTTCCTTTCTTTCTTTATTTTGTGTTTGTGTGTGCTAAGGTGTATAGAAGTATAATAATAGATTGGATGACGGAATATATAATGCACAATGTAAAAAGACACTTTTTTTGTGCGAGTGACATATGTGTACACAAGGTGTTTATTTTGAAAGGTAAATGTGCAAGAATTACACTGGAGAGATAATGATCTACATACTTCACAAACAGATTAAAAAAAAGAAAAACATATGAGTGAATGCATATGAGACTGGTACGGGGAGTTGTGGAATTGTATTATGAAATGAGAAAAACTTCCGAGCGCCGTGGGGGTTGCTCATGAGGATGGAAAGACAATCACTGTAATCGTCGCAAAGGAAATGGGCTTGCAATGATGAAACATCTTAAAGGCAGTTACCATAAAGATATTACAGCCTGCTACTAACATACAGGTTAACGGCTTTGCTTCCCTAGTTAGTATGAAACTCATCCTTGGGAGTGAGGCTGAATAAAGGTCTATGACACCAGACTAACCCACGGGATACCAATACTCCAACCTTCGGTGGTCAGAAAGGCTGAGAAGACGATGTCAAATCGGTGGCAAGCAAAACGTTCGAGTTATAATGTTCCCTCTCCTAAAAGATTCATATCCCAGTAACTTCCCCCTAGATACAGACCCATTCAAAGGAAGTTTACTCTGTGTTGACGTATTTGTGGCCAACCCGGGGACAAGCTTTCAACAGTGTCCCAGCGTTTCTTCAAGTAAGGACGATCTTATTACAGGTAGATCATTCCAGATGAAAATGCAAAGCCCTTTGCGAAACGTATTACCATTAATCATTGTTACTTTTTTTCCTGCCCCACATCATTAATAAAGTTTTCAATTAACCTTGGAAGATAACTATTTCCTCTCATTCTGCAACAGGAATCCACTTCATGAATTTTTTAAATTTAAAGAAAGAAATTCTCGTTTTCAATATGATATGCTTGAGGGTGCCTCATGTCTCGCTTAACATACACACACACACACACACACACACACACACACACACACACACACACACACACACACACACACACACACACACACACACACACACACATACACATACACATACACACACACACACACACACACATACACACACACACACACACACACACACACACACACACACACACACACACACACACACACACACACACACACACACACACACATACACACACACATGCACGTACGCACGCACGCGCAAACATACAAGAAATAACAATGTTGTACAACACGGCTATCCCATAGCTTACTGTTTTTTTCTATTTTTTCTAACAACATCTTTTTACTGTTATATCTTATCATTTTTATTATTCTGCAGGCTGTATATTATCATTATCACACACACACACACACACACACACACACACACACACACACACACACACACACACACACACACACACACACACACACACACACACACACACACACGCACACACATCTACACACACATCGAACAATCTTACTAGCCATTTCACTATGACTCTTATACCTTCGTCAGACGTTCCACGTGACATTCACCTAATACAAGCGCCTTACTATCTTTCAATGGTCTTGTGTATCTCCTGTTTTCCTATAGTCCTATATTTTTCGTCTTCCATCTCAGTAATTTTCTTAGCATCACCTTGTGCCACAGTCAAGCCCTCTCTAACCTTATTTGAATTCAACAAATCCCTGAAATACTCAAGTCACCTTCCCCTTACCACCTTTACTTTTTATGAACATCCTTTCATCAGTACACTTTATATTCTCTCTACTCTACTCACCACCTCACTTTTTTCACATCCTTCTAAAACATCTTTTCAGTCTTTACAAAAATCTTCATCAAACACCTATCTAGTTTTACATATGCTCCCCGTTTTCCTTCTCAAACCTTGCGTCTTGCTTCCATCTTCTTTCTTTTGTGCCTCGCATATGTTTTCCTACTTCTATTTTGCAACCAGTCTTCATATGCCTGATTTTTTCTGACACCACCACCTTAATCTCTTCCTCCCACCTTTTATTGTCTCTCCTTCTATTTCCTCCTGTATTCTTTATCCCACATAACATCTTTATACACTTTAGCACCTCCTCCTCGAAACATTCACATTCTTCTTCTATTCCTTTTTTCTTTTATCTCTCATAAGAACATAAGAACATAAGAATAAAGGAGACTGCAAGAGACCATAAGGCCTACACTAGGCAGCTCCGTATCCATCACCACCTGTCATCCCCATCCATAAAGTTGTCTAATCGTTTTTCAAAACAACTGATATTTTCAGCGCTTACTACATGGTTACTAAGTTTATTCCATTCATCGACCACCCTATTAGTAAACCAATTCTTGCCTATTTCCTTCTTAAATGTAAATTTGTCCAGTTTATACCCATTACTGCGAGTCCTGCCCTGTTGTTTTATTATGATGACCTTGTTTGCTTCACCCTTGTTGTAGCCTCTGATCCACTTGAAGACTTCTATTAGATCACCCCGCACTCTACGTCTTTCCAGAGAGTGTAAGTTTAGGTGCCTAAGCCTTTCTTCGTAAGGCAAATTTCCGAGTCCATGTATAATTTTGGTCATTCTTTTCTGTACTGATTCTTGTGAATTGATGTCCATTCTGTAGGACGGAGACCAAAACTGTACCGCATAGTCAAGGATGGGTCTAACTATCGCTAGATAGAGTTTAATAATTACCTCTGCACTTCTATTCGTTACCGTCCTAGCAATGAAGCCTAATACGCTGTTAGCTTTATTTCTGGCGCTAATGCACTGCTTCCTAGTTTTGAGGTCCGGACTCACCAGAACACCCAAGTCCCTCTCGCACTCAGATTTTTCTAAAAACGTGTTATCTAAATTGTATCTATTTTTGGGGTTGTGTAGCCCTACGTTTAACACGCTACACTTAGAGATATTGAAGTTCATTTGTCATTTCACCGACCATGTTAACAGTTTATCAAGATCATCCTGCAGAATCTCTGCGTCGTCTCCTGACCTAATTAGGCGTTCTATTTTAGTGTCGTCCGCAAACTTACTAACATCACTATTTATCCCATCATACTTTCCTCAGCTTCAGCATGTATTCTTCCTATATTAATTTTCTATTTAATTTCCTTATCTTTACCACTTCTCTCCCCTTCTTATTTTCTTTCCCTTCACTTTGCCTCCTTTTTCGTTTTCTTTTCTACCAGATAATGATCTGAAAATCTACTGCCCTCTTTCCTGAATACATTTACGTCCAGAAATCTTCCAATCCTACTTTTAGGTCCCACTACAGAGTCCATTAACGCTCTCTTGACTACTCCCCCATTTACTTCACTTTTCGGGATGATAATTTCTCATTCAGTCTACGTCTGTAACATCTCTCCCTCCTACCACCCCATGCCTTCCTACTACTCCATCTATTGGAACATCCTCTTCTCTAGCCATGAGATACCCCAACACTACTACATTTACATCTTCCTAAAAATTTACTCACTCATTTATGTCGACTCAAAATGCTCCTCTCTCCTCACTTTTCTAACAACCACAGACGTATACACTCTCAAGTGCCCATGTTTTCCATCCCACTTTCACTTTTGCGCAACTTATCCTCGAGGACACTTCTCTCCACTCCGCCATGCACTTGCCTATCTTAACAATGGTGCTACTTCTCTCTCACGCCCTGCTCTCACTCCCGATAACTTTCTCACTACGCTCCCAAACTCCAACTCATCCCTCACTTTCAGTTTCATTTTACCCAATGCTCAACTTTCCTCCCACAAATACACCACCTGTATCAGACAGCAAAGATCAAAAAACTATTGTCACTTCTTAATTATCTAACTAAATTGTACACTAGTAAAATTTTCTTTTGTTTGTGACTATAACAGTATACATATATGCCCAATGCCATTATTATTAGTTCATGTTATATACATTATAAATTACTCATATTGTATATATTATCCCAGCACACAAGAATCACCATTACCTAGGTTTCAAGAACAGCCATTAGCACTGAACACGGAAGTGATCACACCCAGTGTGCTTAAAAAAATAATGCCGCGACATTAGAACAGTGCATTTTTACTTCCTTCTTTCTCCTCTTGTTGACTCTAGGCTGGCCACCTAGATTGACAAATTAATTCATTTTCCCACGTGCTTATTTCTAGGTCCTTGCTCCACTACTGTCGTAGAGCTCTGCTTCAAGCTACACAACGGAGCTATAGATGGTGACCCTGGAGTGACCGATAACCTGCAGTTGCCGCCGCCAGTAACAGTCAACAGCCTACAGTGACCACCAGGCTACTCCTACACACGCCTCTTTCAATCCGGTCATCACTTTCAATCCTTTTGCCATCCTGTCTGTATATCACGACACACATTTCCATCATCATATACAAACATCATAATACTCGGCAGATTTCCTCTTAATACAACTCCTTAACTCTCCCCAAGTCTATTAAGGGAGCGTAGAGTTTTTCGTCTGTGTACTTCACATTATTTACACTTCATGTTGAACACCTGGTCTATAGATCCGTCGCCTCGTCAAGAAACAAGTTTTCCTTTTGGTATTGCGCTTTTAGATTTGCATTATTCAATCTGTTACTATACATATACCTTGACAATCATGTATACGGACAAAAAGAAAAAGTTAAACATTGACACTCATGTATACGGACAAAAAGAAAAAGTTAAACACAGAAGAAAACGTGTTTCATTACTTAAGCATCTTTATTTATGAATATATAAATAGTAAATATGAAAAGTCTTCTCTAGCTCCTGTGCCAAGT
>NC_134779.1:30284699-30287199 GCF_046742065.1 Oratosquilla oratoria | reverse complement strand
TAAAAATAAAAATATATATATATATATATATATATATATATACACAAAAGGACACGATTATATATGGAAGAAATCACGTTTGAATAATTAAGCCTCTTTCTTGACGAAGAAACAAGCGCCAGCTTCGCTGCCATGGCTAAGCCCTGGGCACTTGAACTGCAGCGTTGCTCGCTTTGCTCGCATGAAACCTCACTATACTCTTTCCGACAGAGAATGATTTACTTTTCCCGTATAACTCGGGGAAGGCCTCCTTATGTTCAAATCAAAAGGCTGTTGCTAACTTTCTCTATCAGTTCCTTCTTCGAGGACTTATTAACAATAAGAACTCATTTCAAAAAGTGTCTCTGGCATCTCTTGCTTTCTGCTGGTGTTTCATGCATTGTGGTTAATCACACTTAACAGAGTAATGGGTTTCACTGTGAAGATGCCCACACTCATTTGGTATAATAGACATATAAGAGTAACCTCAGCTAAGGGGTCTGAGGTGTCCCCAAAACACACCGACCCAGATCATACCTCAGAAAGGAGAGAAAAAGTCTGAATAAATATTGTTATATATAATAGAAGATAAATAGTAGGTCTGAAGAGCCTTTTCTAGCTCCTGTGTCCAGTAGAGAAAAAAAAAATGGGTGCGACTCCTGACTGAAGTTTCGCCAGTAAGGTGAGCAAAAGCAGGTTGATAGGGCACAGGGCAGGACGGCGTCCTGGACGAGTCATGCCGCTTGCCCATGACCTAGATTAGGTCAGGTGCGTGCGCATGAGAGCCCTTCGGCTGACCTCACATCCACAACAAGTACTACAGTGTCTTAAGGCTGCCCTCCTCACGGTCTCAGAGAAATGACGTGAAATGAGTTCGAAGCACGGGCTTCTTGGAGGCCGTCGTGTGGGGACGCGGCACGCCCACCATCCATCGCAAATGCGATCACGGGGTGCCATAAACGCCAGAGGGAGTAGGAGGGTCGTCAGCGATGAAGGCGCCACCCCCGCTGACAACGGTTCCAGCTCCACCACCCAAACCAGTACCAATGACACCACCTCCGGATACTGCGCCACCACCCAAGCCAGTTCCAATGACACCACCACCAGACACGCCACCCAAGCCAGTTCCAACGACACCACCACCGACTCCGACGCCGTGTCCCACACCGGACCCAAGACCGGTTGCACCGCCGAAACCGAGATCCGTGCCCTGAAGGGTGGCGGCAGAAGCCAGAGCCTCTTGAAGGCTGATGCCACCGGGGAGCTGTGGGTTCTCGCCTTCGTCGTAGCTGACGTAGTATACTTCGGGACTCTGTCCAGGAGCTGCTGGTACTTCGATGATCTCTGGGCCGCTGGTCGAGCCCTTCTTGCTCAGGACATAGACGATTGTCTTTTGCTGTGGAGGAGGAACGACGATGGGGCGAGAGCCTGCGGGCCTCTCCGGAGTGCGGACGAAGACGATGTTGTAGTTGACCTTTGGCCTGGGTACTTCTGGTGTAGGACCAACCGATGTGTCCTGGTGTGGAGCCTGGTACACGAAGACCTCTCGGGAGACCTCCGGCTGGACACAACGTCCGAGGGCGTCACGAACCAAGCCGTCGGAGCAAGGGCCGCCGAGACCTCCTCCGATGCCGACTGACCCTCCGACACCGACGTGCCCTCCACCAACGCCAACGTGCACCCCTCCGACGCCGCCAGTGGAACCTCCGACACCGACGTGCCCTCCACCAACGCCAACGTGCACCCCTCCGACGCCGCCAGTGGAACCTCCGACAATGCCCCCTGATCCTACGGAGCTTCCCGTTGATGGTCCAAGTGAGCCGACTCCTCCTGAAGGCGTTGGGAGGTGGTAGCCTCCCTGGCTTTCGGCGCTGGCTGCCGCCAGGAGAACGGCGAGGTGAATCTGGTGATGAAAAGAGGAAAATTGTTTAGTTGGGATTCTTTCATGACACAGACTGTAGATTCTGCATCAGAGCAGGACGCAGGCCATCAATATCGCTTGTCTATTGGCACAGGCACTTTAATTACAGCCCCATGTTATATGATGCACACTACGCGAGCTGAATCAAGCCTAGTATAGGCCAACACGCGGTACCGTCTACGTAATTCCAAGACACGGAGGAGTGACGGGGGAACCCACCAGGATGAGCTTCATGCTGGGATGCTGCGGTGAAACTAGAGATGACTCTGCCTTATATACAAGCGCCAGGAGGAAGGACGAAATGGTCGCAGCCGCCTCCCGTCCTTTCTTTTGGGATTACCTTGACGCCGGGGGGAGGGGGCGCGCGTCCTTTCCAGTCACTCTCTAACCCCTCCCCTCCCCACAGTCTCATACAACACGCACAAACTCACACACACACACACACACACACACACACACACACACACACACACACACACACACACACACACACACACACACACACACACACACACACACACACACACACACACACACATACACACACACACACACACACACACACGCACACACACATACACACATCACCCATAGATCGGA
>NC_134779.1:30274699-30277199 GCF_046742065.1 Oratosquilla oratoria | reverse complement strand
AAGGAACTGATAGAGAAAGTTAGCAACAGCCTTTTGAGTTGAACATAAGGAGGCCTTCCCCGAGTTATACGGGAAAAGTAAATCATTCTCTGTCGGAAAGAGTATAGTGAGGTTTCATGCGAGCAAAGCGAGCAGCGCCGCAGTTCAAGCGCCTAGGGCTTAGCCATGGCAGCGAAGCTGGCGCTTGTTTCTTCGTCAACAAAGAGGCTTAATTATTCAAATGCGATTTCTTCCATATATAATCGTGTACATATATGTATATTATATATATATATATATACATACAGTATATATATATGTATATATATATATATATATGCGTGTGTGTATCTGTGTGTGTGTGTGTGTGTGTGTGTGTGTGTGTGTGTGTGTGTGTGTGTGTGTGTGTGTGTGTGTGTGTATTTTGTCAAGATGTATGGAAGTACGTTAATAAACTAGATAATGGAAGATATAACGCACAATTTAATATTGCGGGATTTAAACATTTTCATCAGGATAAATCCACAAGAAAAGTGGGGGGTGTTCTGTTGTACGTTAAAAGCAATGTCCATGCCTGTGTTTTAGAGAAAGTGAAACAGGATGTATATGATAGTTTCTGGGTAGAATCATAATCAACCCAAACAAATGTAGGTGTAATATATAGGCCAAAATTATTATCATTAGCAGCCGACAAACTATTGTTTCATGATCTGTCTAGTTTCTGCAACCGGGACTTATTAATATGGGATATTTTAATTTGACTAACATTAATTGTATGACCCTTGAACATGGCCATGTTGGTAGTCGATTGATAGATTTTCTTGGTGACAATTACTTAGTTCAGCATGTAAAAGAGCCCATAGGACATGGAAACTTACTCGATCTATTGATCACTAGCCGCGAAAGCATGATATCCGATGTAGAAGTTGGTGAAACCATTGCAAGTAGTGATCACACCTTAGATTCAAACTGCTAGAAAAAATTAGAATAGATACTTGTATATCTAAAATACCCAATTTAAGAAAAGCTCAATTCATAGGACTACGTCAGGAGCTTCAGCTTACAGATTGGGAGGCAAAATTAAGCAAAAGATCAGATGTGGGAAATATTTCAAAATACGCTTACTAAGATAATTCATACTTACATCCCGTTTAAGGACAGACGCCCTCAAATCAGACAAGAGAAACTCCTTTACCGCTCAACCAACACCCACAAACACCAATATAACAACACTGGATTTGTACTACAAAGAACACATGAATACCGGCTACAAAGAAGACGAAAGAACACTCCGCCATATCATCACACGTAACATTCCACCCACCAACAACCCAGACACTAAGATACGCCTAATTGTATACTAAAAAGCATCTAAAACACACACCCTGGTAATGAAGATCAACATCCAGCCCCCCACTCCTCCTCTACAAGAAGTCAACGTCGTGTATAAGTTTGATTGCCCTGTCGGTGATTGTCAGAATCGCACCTCCTCATACATTGGCATGACCTCTATGACCCTCTCCAAAAGACTCACATACCATCTCCAGAATGGCGCCATCAAGACACACATGATAAACGAACACAAAACCACCATCAACACTAAACGAAAACACTAAAATCATCTACAAAGCTCACGACCCCCTTCGCCTTAAGATGGCCGAAGCAGTGAACATTTACATCGAAAAACCTTCCATTAACATACAACTCATGCCCACAACCACACTCCAAAGCAGTAGATGCACACAACACAAACAATAACACCCCTTTCCATAATCCACAAGAAAGTTGCTACTTCAACGTACGCAGCGTTACGGATCACGGCTAATTAAATTGACCTCTCCCAATGTTCGGCCAATGTACCTCCTTTATATATACCAATGTACTCACCAACCATTGCAACTCCCTCCCTGAGGATGACCAAGTAAGGTTGAAATACGTATTTGAGAATTAAAAAAGAGAAAATCGTACCAAATGACTTTTGGTCACCTTCTCAGCTATTTGGAAGCAGCACAGACACTTGTTGCACGAGGGAAACTAAAGCTTTTAACAAGAAAATAAAAAGTTTATTAAAAAACGAGGACACCTTATGTAAAAAGTTAATGACCATTTCCCCACCTTTACCATACATGTATAGGTTAAAGTCCACAAAGAAAACAATCTTATTAAGCCCATTATTAGATCAATAGGATCGGCTTCTTACAAATTATCAAAATGGGTAGTAACTTTGTTAAACTCATTAATAGAAAAAATCTCTGGAACGAACATAAAAAAACAATGTTGATTAAATTGACCAATTAAACTGTTTAGAGTTAAATCATGTTTTCAAATTAGTTAGTTTTGATATAATTTCGTTATTCACAAAAGTTCCCATTAATGACTTGAATTTCTTGCAGATGAACTTCCCAAACATAACATAGCTTACGATACCAAAATAATTATTGACCTTATTAAGTTGTGCATTAAGGATTGTAAATTTGAATTTAATGGAAAGTTTTATGAACAGAAATTTGGAATGGTAATT
>NC_134779.1:30249699-30269699 GCF_046742065.1 Oratosquilla oratoria | reverse complement strand
ACCGGACCTAATCTAGGTCATGGGCAAGCGGCATGACTCGTCCAGGACGCCGTCCTGCCCTGTGACCTATCAGCCTGCTTTTGCTCACCTTACTGGCGAAACTTTAGTCAGGAGTCGAACCCATTTTTTTCTCTACTTGACACAGGAGCTAGAAAAGGCTCTTCAGACCTACTATTTATCTACTAAAATATAACAATATTTAGTCTGATTTTTTCTCTCCTTTCTAAGGTATGATCTGGGTCGGTGTGTTTTGGGGACACCTCAGACCCCTCAGCTGAGGTTACCCTTATATGTCTATTATACCAAACGAGTGTGGGCATCTTCAAAGTGAAACCCATTACTCTGTTAAGTGTGATTAACCACAATGCGTGAAACACCAGCAGAAAGCAAGAGATACCAGAGACACTTCTTGAAATGAGTTCTTATTTCTAATAAGTCCTCGAAGAAGGAACTGATAGAGAAAGTTAGCAACAGCCTTTTGATTTGAACATAAGGAGGCCTTCCCCGAGTTATACGGGAAAAGTAAATCATTCTCTGTCGGAAAGAGTATAGTGAGGTTTCATGCGAGCAAAGCGAGCAACGCCGCAGTTCAAGTGCCCAGGGCTTAGCCATGGCAGCGAAGCTGGCGCTTGTTTCTTCGTCAACAAAGAGGCTTAATTATTCAAACGTGATTTCTTCCATATATAATCGTGTCCTTTTGTGTATATATATGTATATATATATATATATATATATATATATATATGCGTGTGTGTGTGTGTGTGTGTGTGTGTGTGTGTGTGTGTGTGTGTGTGTGTGTGTGTGTGTGTGTGTGTGTGTGTGTGTGTGTGTGTTTTGTCAAGATGTATGGAAGTACGATAATAAACTAGATAATGGAAGACATAACGCACAATGTAATATTGCGGGATTTAAACATTTTCATCAGGATAAATCCACAAGAAAAGTGGGGGGTGTTCTGTTGTACGTTAAAAACAATGTTCATGCCTGTGTTTTAGAGAAAGTGAAACAGGATGCATATGATAGTTTCTGGGTAGAATCAACCCAGACAAATGAACAAAAGATGAATTTAGGTGTAATATATAGGCTAAAATTATCATCATTAGCAGCCGACAAACCATTGTTTCAAGAACTGTCTAGTTTCTGCAACCGGGACTTATTAATAATGGGATATTTTGATTTTACTGACATTAATTGTATGACCCTTGAACATGGCCATGTTGGTAGTCGATTGATAGATTTCTTGGTGACAATGACTTAGTTCAGCATATAAAAGAGCCCACAGGACTTGGAAAACTACTCGATCTATTGATCACTAGCCGCGAAAGCATGATATCCGATGTAGAAGTTGGTGAAACCATTGCAAGTAGTGATCACACCTTAGATTCAAACTGCTAAAAATAAATTAGAATAGATACCTGTACATCTAAAATACCCGATTTAAGTAAAGCTCAATTCATAGGACTACGTCAGAAGCTTCAGCTTACAGATTGGGAGGCAAAATTAAGCAAAAGATCAGATGTGGGAAATATCTCAAAATACGCTTACTAAGATAATTCATACTTACATCCCGTTTAAGGACAGACGCCCTCAAATCAGACAAGAGGAACATCTTTACCGCCCAACCAACACCCACAAACACCAATATAACAACACTGGATTTGTACTACAAAGGACATATGAACACCGGCTACAAAGAAGATGAAAGAACACTCCGCCATATCATCACACGTAACATTCCACCCACCAACAACCCAGACACTAAGATACGCCTAATTGTATACTAAAAAGCATCTAAAACACACACCCTGGTAATGAAGAACAACATCCAGCCCTCCACTCCTCCTCTACAAGAAGTCAACGTCGTGTATAAGTTTGATTGCCCTGTCGGTGATTGTCAGCATCGCACCTCCTCATACATTGGCATGACCTCTATGACCCTCTCCAAAAGACTCACATACCATCTCCAGAATGGCGCCATCAAGACACACATGATAAATGAACACAAAACCACCATCACCAGACAAACACTAAACGAAAACACTAAAATCATCTACAAAGCTCACGACCCCCTTCGCCTTAAGATGGCCGAAGCAGTGAACATTTACATCGGAAAACCTTCCATTAGCATACAACTCATGCCCACAACCACACTCCCAAATATTAGATGCACACAACACAAACAATAACACCCCTTTCCATAACCCACAAGAAAGTTGCTACTTCAACGTACGCAGCGTTACGGATCACGGTTAATTAAATTGACCTCTCCCAATGTTCGGCCAATGTACCTCCTGTATATAAACCAATGTACTCACCAACCATTGTAAGCCCCTAATCGCTCGCAATTCGCCCGGTGGCAATAGCCCTCTTTTATACACTACTATCTTTTCATTTTCCTACAGACATTCTTCCCCTCCCACAAAACCCGATCCCGCGCAAGCGAGGTGGTTTTTTCTTGGAATCCAGAATCCAGACTCCCTCCCTGAGGATGACCAAGTAAGGTTGAAATACGTATTTGAGAATTAGAAAAGAGAAAATCTTACCAAATGACTTTTGGTCACCTTCTCAGCTATTTGGAAGCAGCACAGACACTTGTTGCACGAAGGAAACTAAAGCTTTTAACAAGAACATAAAAAGTTTATCAAAAAATGAGGACACCTTATTTAAAAAGTTCATGACCATTTCCCCCACCTTTACCATACATGTATGGGTTAATTAAAGTTCACAAAGAAAACAATCCTATTAGGCCCATTATTAGCTCAATAGGATCGGCTTCTTACAAATTATCAAAATGGCTGGTAACTTTGTTAAATTCAGTAATAGGAAAAATCTCTGGAACGAACATAAAAAACAATGTTGATTTAATTGACCAATTAAACTGTTTAGAGTTAAATTATGTTTTCAAATTAATTAGTTTTGATATCTTTTCGTTATTCACAAAAGTTCCCATAGATGACTTGCTTGAATTTCTTGCAGATGAACTTCCCAAAAATAACATACCTTCCGATACCAAAATAATTATTGACTTTATTAAGTTGTGCATTAAGGATTGTAAATTTGAATTTAATGGAAAGTTTTATGAACAGAAACTTGGAATGGCAATGGGTAATCCTTTATCAGCTGTCTTAAGTAACCTTTATATGGAATTTTTTGAGTCAAAGATTTTAAGTAATATACTGCCAAATAAGGTCAAATGGTTTCGGTATGTTGATGATATCCTTTGTATATGGCCTAGCAATGAAAATCTCAATTCATTTTTGACAAAATTAAATAACTTAGTCCCCTCAATAAAATTCACTGTGGAGATTGAAGATAATTCAAGCATTTCCTTTTTAGATTGTAAAGTTTATAGATGTGATAAGAAATTTAAATATAGTGTTCACCGTAAACCTACTAATGTAAATTCATATATTCATTATTATTCTGCTCACCATGTTAGAGTTAAGAAATCAACATTCTCTTCTATGTTCCTCCGTGGATCACGCATTTGCAGCCCTTGAATTTATTAATGATGAGAAATGTAAGATTTATGAAATTGGAAAGCAGTTAAAATACCCAAAACACATTTTTGGATAATTGCTTTAAACATGGAAGAAGGACATTTCATAATACTGAAAGGAAACAAAAATTTGATAACATAAACCTGTTGATGCTTTCATAAAATGAAAATATGATAAAAATTCCCGATATCCTAAAACATTTTGATGTTGATGTTGTCTTTGGAAATAATTCCACTGTTAAAAATCTACCGATAAAACACTCCCCAGATGATTTCAAGGGTTGTGTTTATAAAATACCATGTTTCAATTGTAATAAATATTATGTTGGGCAAACAAGCAAAGATTTAGAACTAAGAATAAAACAGCATAAACATAGCATTAAGACAGGCCAATATTTCAATGCCTTGTTTGCTCATGTAAGGGATTTTGACCATCCGATCAATTGGAAAAATGCATCAAAAATTGTACCATGTAAAGACATGACTGAGAGATATATTATAGAATCCTGTATCATCAAACATGAATATGAAAAACTCCTCAATAACAATTTAGGTCTATACAAAATTGATCCGTTTATTGTTAAGAGTATATATGATAATTACTGTAAGGAATAAGGTCACCCACCCCTACCCTTCATGACTTGACCTGACCTGATATAATTAGCTTAAGTGGTAACCCTTTCCATGTGTCAAACCTGTCTCATGTGTGTATATATATATATATATATATATATATCATCTTGCTTTGTACTTTTTAACTCTATTGTAAACCTTGAAGATGTGAAAATATCACGAAAGCGCTCGGATTCCAAGAATTTTTCTTTTTCCTGTGGTATTCAGCATATCGGTGTAGTCACGTGTGTTTTGTGATACTTATGCATATATATGTATATATATATATATATATATATATATATATATATATATAAATATATATATATATATATATATATATATATATATACATATATATGTATATGTATATATATTATGTATATATATACATATATGTACATTTATATATGTATATATATACATATACCAAGGCTTTTTTTCCCCTTACAAGGGAGGTAGCCAAAATGGAAAAGGCATAAAATCATTCCCACCCATTCCATCCCTGAATACACTCCACACCCCTCCACCCTCCCTCTTATCTTAGCACCTCCTGGATGACGGGTCATCCCTGCACCTTGTCCACTGCCCTGGGTCAGAAGCAGTGTCACAAGACACAGCACATCCACAGCAAGACCACTTCATTAAATCGGCGACCCCCCCTCTCTGTTCCCCCATTGTATAAAAGGAGAAGACGGGGAGAAATCCCTTCGGGCTGCGTCAAATTTTGCTCACACATACTACCTCACCCACCATCCCCCCGCCCATTCCACCTCATGCATCACAACATGTGGTCACAGTTCCCCTTCCCACGTTCCCTTCCCCGATATTCAACGTGTCCTTTCCCAGTTTTAGACCAGAGTAACGGTCAACCTCTTTGTAATCTTTCCTAGTGTTTACTTTCTGTATTTATAATCATCCATTTCTTTGTCATTGTTACAATTGAAAATGCTAACTGTGATTAGCGAAACGTCTTGTATCCTGTCCTACCTATTAGATGGCTTCTATCGGCAACTTGGTTTTTTCTTTACCTCTGCATGCTAGAGAGATTTTCAGAAGACTTTAAACTCGTCATCGGAAACTAATCAGAGCTCAATTTGCTGTTGCATACAATTCAATATGCCTTAAAGAAAATATTTTGCCGCGTTACTCCAACATATATATATATATACATACATATATATATACATATATATATACATATATATATATACACATATATATACATATATATACATATTATATATACATTATTTAAATATATATATATATACACACACACATATATATACACACATATATATATGTAAATATACATATATATATATATATATATACATAATATATATATATATATATATATATACTCATACATGAATATATATATGCGTGTGTGTGTGTGTGTGTCTGTGTGTGTGTGTGTGTGTGTGTGTGTGTGTGTGTGTGTGTGTGTGTGTGTGTGTGTGTGTGTGTGTGTGTGTGTGTGTGTGTGTGTGTGTGTGTGTGTGTGTGTGTGTGTGTGTGTTGTATGAGACTGTGGGAAGGGGAGGGGTTAGAGAGTGACTGGAAGGGACGTGCATCCCCCCCGTGGCGTCAAGGTAATCCCAGAAGAAAGGACGGGAGGTGGCTTCGTCCATTTCGTCCTTCCTCATGGTGCTTATATATAAGGCAGAGTCATCTCTAGTTTCACCAAAGCATCCCAGCATGAAGCTCATCCTGGTGGGTTCCCCTGTCGCTCCTCCGTGCCTTGGAATTACGTAGACGCGACTGCGTCTTGGCCCATACGTGGCTTGATTCAGCTTCCGTAATGTGCATCATATAACACGGGGTTGTAATTAAAGTGCCTGTGCCAATAGACGAGCGATATTGATAGCCTGCGTCCTGCTCTGATGCAGAATCTACAGTCTGTGTCGTGAAAGAATACCAACTAAACAATTTTCCTCTTTTCATCACCAGATTCACCTCTCCGTTCTCCTGGCGGCAGCCAGCGCCGAAAGCCAGGGAGGCTACCACCTCCCAACGCCTTCAGGAGGAGTCGGCTCACTTGGACCATCAACGGGAAGCTCCGTAGGATCAGGGGGCATTGTCGGAGGGTCCACCGGCGGCGTCGGAGGGGTGCACGTTGGCGTTGGTGGAGGGCACGTCGGTGTCGGAGGGTCAGTCGGGATCGGAGGAGGTCTCGGTGGCCCTTGCTCCGACGGCTTGGTTCGTGACGCCCTCGGACGTTGTGTCCAGCCGGAGGTGTCCCGAGAGGTCTTCGTGTACCAGGCTCCACACCAGGACACATCGGTTGGTCCTACACCAGAAGTACCCAGGCCAAAGGTCAACTACAACATCGTCTTCGTCCGCACTCCGGAGAGGCCAGCAGGCTCTCGCCCCATCGTCGTCCCTCCTCCACAGCAAAAGACAATCGTCTATGTCCTGAGCAAGAAGGGCTCGACCAGCGGCCCAGAGATCATCGAAGTACCAGCGGCTCCTGGACAGAGTCCCGAAGTATTCTACGTCAGCTACGACGAAGGCGAGAACCCACAGCTCCCCGGTGGCATCAGCCTTCAAGAGGCTCTGGCTTCTGCCGCCACCCTTCAGGGCACGGATCTCGGTTTCGGCGGTGCAACCGGTCTTGGGTCCGGTGTGGGACACGGCGTCGGAGTCGGTGGTGGTGTCGTTGGAGCTGGCTTGGGTGGCGTGTCTGGTGGTGGTGTCATTGGAACTGGCTTGGGTGGTGGCGCAGTATCCGGAGGTGGTGTCATTGGTACTGGTTTGGGTGGTGGAGCTGGAGCCGTTGTCAGCGGGGGTGGCGCCTTCATCGCTGACGACCCTCCTACTCCCTCTGGTGTTTATGGCACCCCGTGATCGCATATGCGATGGATGGTGGGCGTGCCGCGTCCCCACACGACGGCCTCCAAGAGGCGCGTACTTCGAACTCATTTCGCGTCATTTCTCTGAGACCGTGAGGAGGGCAACCTTAAGACACTAAAGTACTTGTTGTGGATGTGATGTAAGACGAAGCTCTCGTGTGCGCGCTCCGGACCTAATCTAGGTCATGGGCAAGCGGCATGACTCGTCCAGGACGCCGTCCTGCCCTCTGCTCTATCAGCCTGCTTTTGCTCACCTTACTGGCGAAACTTTAGTCAGGAGTCGAACCCATTTTTTTATCTACTGGACACAGGAGCTAGAAAAGGCTCTTCAGACCTACTATTTATCTACTAAAATATAACAATGTTTAGTCTGATTTTTTCTCTCCTTTCTGAGGTATGATCTGGGTCGGTGTGTTTTGGGGACACCTCAGACCCCTCAGCTGAGGTTACCCTTATATGTCTATTATACCAAATGAGTGTGGGCACCTTCACAGTGAAACCCATTACTCTGTTAAGTGTGATTAAGGACAATGCGTGAAACACCAGCAGAAAGCAAGAGATGCCAGAGATACTTCTTGAAATGGGTTCCTACTGTTAAGAAGTCCTCTAAGGAACTGACACAGAGGTCAAATTTGGAAGCAGCCTGAGTTATACGGGAAATTAACTCATTTTCTGTCAGAAAGAGTATAGAGAAATTTTATTTGAGCAAAGTTGGCGCTTGTATCTTCGCAAACAAAGAGGCTTAATTATTCAAACGCGCTTTCTTCCGTATATAACAGTGTCTTTTTTATATGTATGTGTGATAAATCCAAAGAGAATCCCAAAGATTTTATAGTTACATTAGATATAAAAAGGTTATTAGGAATCACATTGACCCACTATTATCTGCTGACGGTCAACTTCAATATTCATATGAAGGAATGTGTAATATTTCAAGCAACTATTTTAGCTCAGTATTCGTAAATGAAACACCTCAAAGTGAACTCCAAATTGAATCCTGTGAAAAGTCTAGGGTGAACTTACTACGGTAAATATAACAAAAGAAAACACCAGGGCCTGACGGTTGGCATCCAAGAATCTTAAAGGAAGTGAAAATGAGATTGTTGCTCCTTTAGAAATTATTTTTAAGAAATCCGTCACATCCGGAGATATCCCAAGAGAATGGAAGCTAGCTACCGTTACTCCCATATTAAAAAAGAAAAAAAAAAGTGACAAAAAGAAACCAAATAACTACAAGCCTATAAGCTTGATTCCAGTTGTAGGAAAAATGGTAGAAACTATCATCAGAGATGCTATCGAACACCATTTAGAAAGTAACTGTTTGATAAACGATAGCCAGCATGGATCAGACGGAAACGTTCTTGTGTGACTAACTTACTCGAATTGTACAACACAGTCATTTCGAATCATGGCAAAAGAAACAATATATATTAATATATCTAGACTTTGCAAAAGCTTTTGATACCGTCCCCCACGAAAGACTACTCACTAAATTAGTTTCACACGTAATAGGAGGTAACCTATTAGGTTGGACTAGTAATTGGTAAAATGATCAAAAACAAAGTTATTTTAAATGGCAAAACTTTTAGATGGAAAAATATTACGACTGGAGTTCCTCAGGGCTCTGATTTTGGGACAATTCTATTCATAGTATATATAAACGATATAGACCGCGGACTGAAATCTATTGTTTCCAAATTTGAGGAGGATACAAAATTGTGCGGAATAGCAAATGATCACTTAAACCAATTAGATATTCAAGAAGATTTAGATAAACTACAGAAATGGTCTGCAAAGTGGCTAATGAAATCTAACACAAGTAAATGCAAGGTTATGAACATAGGTAAAATAACAATAAGTATGATTACAAGTTATTTGGAAATTCGTTAATAAAAGTGGATAGTGAAAAGGATCTCTGTGTAATTATCAGTAACGATCTAATAATCTAAGGAGGGTATTTCAGCCTCTGAGAAAGCAAATAAGATTCTAGGACTGACTGCTCGATCTTTTGACTTCAAAAGTCCATCTTTCATTAACAAGCTATGTAGATCGTTAGTTCGTCTACATTTGGAATATGCTGTCACCGAATATCATTAAAGACATTGACAGATTGGAAAAAGTACAACGGCAAGCCACAAAACTGATTCAAAAATAAATAATACGAAAATCGACTAAAACAAATTAATCTATTTTCCTTAAAAAAGCGTAGACTCAGAGGTGACTTTTGTACAGATCTTTAAGAATCCAAAAAGAATTGACATCAAAAGTGACAAAATTTTTACATTGAATGAGTATCCGACAAGAAATAATGGCCTCAAACTGTGAGGAAATATATCTAATATGGAAGTGGGTAGAAACAACTTCACTAACCGTGTAGTTAATGAATGGAATAAACTTCCTGCAGAGGCAGTGCAATGTAGTTCATTTCGAAGCTTTAAGGTTCGTTTAGATAAACACCTAAGCAAAATACTCTAATCCCTGCTATTTACTTTATTTTTCTCTTTGTTTCTTATTGTCTGCTTCTTTATTATTACTTATTTGATTATTTATTATTATTTATCTGTCCATTTATTATTACTTAATATTTACCTGTTTGTTTATGATCTAACTTTACCTATTTGCTTATTCATTTATTCATTTTGTTTATTGTTATTTATACTATTATTTATTCATTTATTTATCATTATTATTGTTTGTTCGCGTCCGACCTAGTTATGGACCAAAAGGTCTCCTGTCGGCATGTTCCTCCTTTGTAATCCTTTGTAATAAATAAAAAGGGAATTTTTAGATGAGGCAATAGATATGTAGACAAGATGTTTATCTTGAAAAGTAAATATGTGAAGAGCACAACAGAGAGATAATGATCTACATGCTCCATTTATTAATTTGGTAAAAACATACGAGTCCGTAGTGGACTAGTGAGGAGAGTTAACCCATTCAACTCATGTCAGCCGCTTGTGGTGTAGATACGAAAAACCGGATATGGCAGGCCTCGCGCCGGCCCGTACATCCGAATATCATCTGATGCGGCTTGACCGCGCGAGGATTGACGTCATATTTTTCTGGTGTTTGATCAAACATTTTGGTGTTTTATGATTTTTTGTTTTATTTGACCAAATGACAAGAATCTTGTCATCAGAGTTTAAAGGGTTAAGGAGTTGTATGGAGAATAAAACTACCGAATGAAGCGAAGTTTGTGCATGAAGATGGAAAGGCATGTGTCAAGATATGCAGACAGGTTGACAGAGGGATTTAAAATGAAGACAGGGCTGAGACAGGTGTGTGCTTTGTTGTCATGGATGTTTAATGTGTGCACGGACTGGGTGATATATGAAGCAAAGGTCAGTAATACACAGATGAAAATAATCTTGAGGGGAGAGAGAAAAATACTACGTACAAGCTCTTGTACGTTGATGATGGGAGACAGTGGGAGAAGAAAGCAAAATATGATAATGATTTTCGAGTGATGTACGAGAAAAGGAAAATAAAGGTGAAGGTTCACAAGAGCAAAGTGATTAGAATTGGATAAAGGACAGGAAATTGTAATGGTCAGTACGTAGAAATGCGATCAGGATGCCCTTACATATATAAGTGGACAGAATGGCAGCAGTTGGGGATATAGTCAGGTAATCGGGGTATAGAAAGCAGGGAGCAAAATAATCAGTGGGAATGTGAGGAGTTTGAAAAATGTCAACTGAGATAAATGGTTGAGTACAAAATGAAGAAAGCGCTGCTGTATAGAACCAAATTGTGGAGTTTAGAAAAAGTCCCTTGGAGAAAGGTCAGTATAATGAGTATAAATGTTTTATCAACAGGAGTGTTAGAACGTATGAGGAACTTGGGCAATGTCGACTGAGACAAATGCTTGTGTATAAAATGTAGAAATTGTTGTTGTATGAAACCAAATTGTGGACTATGGAATTAGTCCCTTAGAGGAAGGTCAATGCAATGATGGTAGACTGTTTGAGGACTCCTGAAAGGTGAGATCGTCCCGAAAATTCACAGAAACCTTCAACCCTACGTAGCGTACAAACTGAAACGCACAGCGTAGTGCATCATGTACCCAAATTACAACAGCACATTTCACGTAATTGATCTGCAGGACACCATATATTCTTTTGTACCCTGTTTGCGTAGATTTTATCATAGCCTTTTATTCTACAGAGACAAGATAGTTTTTAGCAATCTGTAAGAGCTGAATACAAATGTTTGTTGTGTTCTATGGTGTTTTCACTAGTTGATTCTCTGTCTGCAGATGATCTGTAACGGAATACCTGATTACTAGTCTAGCCTCCCCTCTTGGCTGGCTTTCACCTAGAACTTGATAAATCGGGTTGTAAGAACCTTGTTAAACCTTTTGTATACATTTGACAACAACAATAACAAAAATAATTCTTGGTTCCTCTC
Organism: Oratosquilla oratoria; assembly: GCF_046742065.1. Taxonomy (NCBI): domain Eukaryota; kingdom Metazoa; phylum Arthropoda; class Malacostraca; order Stomatopoda; family Squillidae; genus Oratosquilla; species Oratosquilla oratoria. Next base: position 30,258,323 of record NC_134779.1, on the reverse strand, counting down.
TTTTGTGAAGCAAACTCACTATTACAATAGGATTCAAGAACGCTTTCCTTACGTACACAGTGACTGTTGGACGCAGCTATTGGTTGTCAGGGAACTTCTGTCCCAGCGTTTATAGATGACCCCTCCAAGTGCTACCTTGTGCTTCCCACCCCCACCCCCACCCTCGTTTCATTCCTCTTTAACACAAAGCATTAGTGCGATCAATGTGTTCATTCCTTTTTAGCACGGAGCATTAGTGTGATCACTGTGTTTATTCCTCTTTAGCACAATTCATTAATGCAATAAGTGTGTTCCTTCTTTAGCACAAAGCGTTAGTACGATCACGGTGTCCATTCCTCTTTAGCACAAAGCATTAATGCGATAAGCGTGTTTCTTCTTTAGCACAAAGCGTTGGCGCAAGCACGGTGTTCATTCCTCTTTAGCACGGAGCATTAGTACGATCAGTGTGCACTGGAGGCCGATAAATATTTTCCAGTGTATGCAAGGTGCAACTTTCTTCAAGAGTCCAGCAATATAGATTGTTATGCCCCAATGCCAACCATTATCGTATTTTCACATCTTGAGACGAAGTCCATAATTATTGCAGACAGACCCTGACCTGGAGCTGAACCAGAAATCTTTTCTCCTTGTAATTCCCGACATTTGTCTTGAACTTTAAACGCGCCTCCATGTCTCTTTCTCGAGTGGGAAGTTGCAACAATATGCATATATATAATCGAGTGCGCGCGCGTATGTGTGTGTACGTGTGTGTGTGCGCACGCAATACCTTTACCACTACAAATTTCTTTACAGCTTATTCTGCTGGAAGAGACCATCGACTGATGACTAAAGTCGCCTGCCACTTATATCGAGCTTCCCCTCCCCCCTTCCTCTGTCACTCGCCTCCAGGTCGAGCGGCAGTGAGCTGCGGCGGTGGTGCCGCGCTTTTTCGTCGCAAATAAAACCCGCTGCTCCGTTTTCTCTTTTTGGTGTGGGCGGGGCTGACGATCCCCGGGCGTGTTCTGCTTGAGGACAAGGGCGTAAAGTAAACTACGTCACAGGTCCGTCACGGTTGCGTCATAGTAATGGAACAAGTGTTTGCGATGACTCGGCAAGTGCCTTCTGGTCCTCCCCCACCCACTCACTCACTCACTCACTCACTCACTCCGCCGAGGTTTCCTTTGCCGCTCGCTCAGCAGGTTCCTTCCTGCCTTCCTTCCTTCCTTCTTTCCTTTCTTCCTTCCTTCCTTCCTTCCTTCTTTCCTTCTTTCCTTTCTTCCTTCCTTCCTTTCTTCCTTCCTTACTTTCTTCCTTCCTTCCTTTCTTCCTTCCTTCCTTCCTCTTCCTCTTTCCTTCTTCCTTTCTTCCTTCTTTCCTTCCTTCCTTCCTTCTTTCCTTTCTTCCTTCCTTCCCCTTCCTCCTTTCCTTCTTCCTTCCATCCTTCCTTCTTTCATTCCTTCCCTCCTTCCTCCCTTTCTCCCTTCCTTCTTCCTTCTTCTTTCCTTCCTTCCCTACTTCCTTCCTTCCTTCCTTTTTTCTTTCCTTTTCTACTTCCTCCCTTCTTTCTTTTTCCTTCCTTACTTCCTTCCCTACTTCCTTCCTTCCTTCCTTCTTTCTTTCTTTCCTTCTCTACTTCCTTCTTTCTTTTTTCTTCCTTGCTTTCTTCCTTCCTTCTTTCCTTCCCTACTTCCTTCCCTACTTCCTTCCTTCCTTCCTTCCTTCCTTCCTCCCTTTCTTGGCCAGCATCACATTTCATACCTTTTTCTTTTTCTTTTGTTTTTCTCCTTCTTCCTCTCTTTCCTTTCTCTTCTTCTCTTTCTTTTCTCTGTTCCCTCTTTTCATCTGCTCCTCTTTCTCTTCTTCGTCTCATTTCTTGGCCAGCATCACATTTCATACCTTTTTCTTTTTCTTTTGTTTTTCTCCTTCTTCCTCTCTTTCCTTTCTCTTCTTCTCTTTCTTTTCTCTGTTCCCTCTTTTCCTCTTCTCCTATTCTTTGCTTTCTTTCTCTTATTCGCCTCATTTCTTCTTCTCTTATTTTCCGTATCTTCTCTACTTCTTCTCTTCTCTTCCTCCACCCATCCTCTTCTCTTTCTTTTCTCCTCATATTTTCTTCTTCTCTTTACCTTCTCGTATCTTCCTCACCCTCTTCACTCTTCCTCTTTTTCTTCTCTTTTTCTCTTTTTCATTCTCCTCTTCCTCTCTTCTCTCCTCCAGCCATCCTCTTCTCTTTCTTTTCTCCTCATATTTTCTTCTTCTCTTTACCTTCTCGTATCTTCCTCACCCTCTTCACTCTTCCTCTTTTTCTTCTCTTTTTCTCTTATTCATTCTCCACTTCCATTCTTCTCATCTCCTTCTATCTTTCTTTTCCTGTGCTCTTCTGCTCTTTTTGTCCTTTTCTTCTCTTCCTCTTCTCCTCTTCTCTTCTCTTTACTTCTCTTCTTTTTATTCTCTTCTACACCTCTTCTTTCTTGTTTTCTTTTTTATCTTTTTTCTCATATTTTGTTTCATTCTTTTATTCTTTTATTCCTCTTCTCTTCTTATTCTCTTCTTTTTCTTTTCTTTCTCTTCTCTTCTTCTTCTCTTTTTCTTCTCTTTTTCTTCTCTCTTCGGAAAAATGAAAATATATTGCGATTTTTTTACACGTAAACCTCAGCTACACTAGAATGACCTTTTTCTTTTCTTTTGTAATAGTATTCTTGACAATACTTTTTCCCTTGAGAAGGTTTACCTATCCCACGGGGCATCTTCCAACAAACGCCACCACCACCCCAACCCAACCCAACCCCAGGGTATTTTTGTAAGATACGTTTACTCTGTAAAGACCACGCTAATTTACTTGTTTACTTTATTGTGCGTACTTATTATTCTTTTTTTGTATGTGGGGGTCACTGGGTCGTCTAAGATTTTTTTTTTGTGAAAGAACATATTATATACTCAATTAGTCAAAAAAGAAAAAAAAAGAAAAAAAAAGTTATCCACCATTAAGACCGCTCTAGGCAGAGAGAAAAGCATCATGTCGGCGAGAACTTTCGTTGGCAGCTGGTGAAACGTCTGCAGAAATGTCACGTGTGGTCATCCACAAGGCCCACCCTCCTTCCACACGAGGCTGGGTGCAACAATCGTCTGCGTTCTCCGTAGCCCTTCTAAAGAAAGAAAGAAAGAGATGGCATTTGGCACCCTCTATATCAGTGTTCCCAACCTTTTTGGGCTGCGACCCTAAATCCACTCTTAGCCTAGAGTCTCGACCCTAATTGTAATAATAAATTCAACCACTTCATGTTACATTTCTACGTACTTGCATAATGTTTATAAACTTTCGTTTTTATAGTTCAGTTTATATTTACTAGCACAATGAATTTAAATGCATTTGAAACTTGAATGAAAAAAAAAAATGAAAAAAGTGACGACCCTCAAAAACACCCTCGCGACCCTAGTTTGGGTCACGACCCTAGTTTGGGTCGCGACCCTGGGGTTGGGAACCATTGCTCTATATCATGGACGGCGCCAGCCATTTACGTGCCCTCTTCCTCTAAAAAAAATGAATAAATAAATAAAAAAATAAATAAAAAAGAAATATATATATATAATTAATAATTAATAATTAATAATAACAACAATGATAACAACAACAATAACAACAATAACAACAACAACAACAACAATAATAACAACAATAGCAACAACAACAATAGCAACAACAACAACAACAACAACAACAATAGCAACAACAACAACAATAGCAACAACAACAACAACAACAACAACAACAACAACAACAACAACAATAATAATAATAATAATAATAATAATAATAATAATAATAATAATGATAATAATGATAATAATAGAATAGATGAAAAATAAAAGATAGAATAAAATGAATAAATAAGTAATATACAAATAATTAATAAATAAGTAATAAATAAAGAATAAATAAATAAATAAACAAAATAGATAAATACATAACTTGAAAGAAAGTCCTGTACATTTTGTCGCCCTATCCATCATGGGAGACGACGGACGAAGCAGAATGGACGGAGAGCAGAAGGCGGAGCAAGGCGTTCCTCGAGGAGCGAGCGAGCGAGCGAGCGAGGTGTTTGCCGCCGAGTGGAAAAACTGCGAGAAAAGTGGAGAACCTGAGCTGCAGGTGGTGCCAGAAGGCGTCGGCTCTTGCGGCACCGCAGGTGGGGGACTTTCATCGCCATGCGAGTATATAAACTCGTTGCCTTCGTCTTCGGTTTAGCACAACACTGTTCGTTATGAACTTGTTCGTCAGCGTGCAGGTATGTATCGCTGCTAAAAAGAAAACAGGTAATTTGCATTTTTAGTGTGCAATGAATTCATAACCAGAGTAGCTATTATATGCAAAGTGTAACATTACGTCTGTTTCTACTGGAGTAAGATGACGCAAAAAACTAAACTGTCAAAATCTAGATATTTTTCGGTCCATGACGAAGCCAGATGCTAAATACATGAATTCATGAGTGAATAATTCAATAAACACATCTATGAGCTTATAACGAGATAAATATATTTGTCAGTAGATTAACCAATAAAATGAGAAACGTGACAGTCATTTCAGTAATTTGCCGCCACATCCCTGTCCGTTCTGATCACGTCACTTAGCTTTATCATTTGATTACTCGCTGGACGAGCGGTTTCGAGCGTCGCTACTTGCAGCGGAGGTCGAGACGATGGGAGTTCAATCCCTGCTACGAGCGAGTTGGACCAAGGGAATGGTTCATTAAATTCCACGCTAAAAAGCCCTCTGTAAGGGGCACCATCCTAGCTCCCTTGTTGGGACATTCGCAACGTTAAACTGAATCGTAATTTAGTTGACAGACTTTTTTTTTTTTTTTTTTTTTATATATATAGTCAAGTGATCGCACCGCCAGTTGTGATATTTTGTTTGCTTGTCCTGCGACAGAAATACAATACATACACAGGTTCATAATTGCACTAATATTCTCTTCGATCTACTCATCAGTTATATTTTTCCATGTAACGCGTACTTAACTTTGCTTGCACCTATGTCTACACTTACTGAGATTAAGTTTCATCGGTCCTTTTTTTAAATAATCGTAATATTTGTCTATTTCTTTTGTTCAATTTTATTTCTTATTGAAAACTTGTCATTCTGTATGACTTTGTAACAGTGATTATTGATACAATAGATTCCTGCGCGTTAGTCATGTTTTTCATAAATCCCACGGACAGATGTGATCTTAGAACCAAATTCTGAGGATCTTTGAGGATAGCATCTTCCCGACGAGAAGCTTCGCCATTAGGAAGAGCGCCCTCTTAAAAAGGAGAGAGAAAAAAAATTGTACCAAATTTTCATTCTCCTTAATCTCTTACTTCTGAATGAAAAGCAAGTTGTGATGCTTCAGTCAGTGCTCAAAGTATTCACAAGGGCTTACTTTGAAAACATCTCTACTGTTGCACGATTAACGGTGAACAAGTGTCTCTCTGACTGCCCTGATGTTGACTATTTGCAGGTTGTGTCGGCCCCTCTTCTTGCGCTGGTAGCTCTTGCCGTTCCTCAGGCAGGCTTTAACTACATCGAAACTCAGGACCCCTCCCTGCCCGCTGCAACCGGGTACAAAGACCCTGGTGGCCCTGCGGCTCCTGGAGAACCCAGACTCTGTGAAGGCGGCGAAGTTCTCCAGCAGGATGGGTCCTGTGTCCGCCCAATCGTCAACCGCAATATCTTCTTCTTCAACCCACCGGAGGAAACTGAACCTCTAAATCACGTCCCTAAGCCACCTGAGCCCCAGGTTGACTACAACATTATCTTCATCCGAGTCCCTGAGGCCTCGGGCAGCAGAAATCCTGTGATCCGTCCTCCACCTGAACAGAAAACGCTTGTATACGTCCTTAATCCCTCCAAGGCAGAGGGAAGTCCCGGCTTTATTCAGGCGCCGGCACCTCCAGCCCCTCACCCCGAAGTCTACTTCGTGAATTACACCGATGGCGAGAACCCTCAGCTTCCTGGTGGCGTCGATCTTCAAACTCTCCTTCAGGCTGGTAGTAATCTCCAAGACAGTGCTGATGTCAACGATGATGAGAATTTTACTGGGAACAGCGAATACAGTAATGATTACCCAGTTATAAGTTGACCTTGTAATCATGCCGTTATCACTGGCAACTGGGACACAGACGATCCGTCTGTATTTGTCCCAATACTTTGAGTCTCCGCCTCCCAACAAGTGTGTATCCTCTTCCCCTTCGCCAGAGAACTTTTAATTACAAATGTTTATATGTGAATAATTTTTAATATAAGAAATATCATGCTAGTCAGATAAATCTGAGAATATGTTTCTGTGAGTTATATATAATCCATATACGAATACTTGACTAGCAGGATGAACTGCTACTAGTCTTTCCCCTCAAGAGGGATAACCTATGTGCTTATTTTCAAATATACTCAAAATCAAACTTAACATACATGATAGACAAATTCTAGTTGACGTTTCTCTGAATTAACTAAATTATTTATACATGCATATACATTTTTTTCAACCACAATACACTCTAATTCTAAGCCATCAACATTGAGAGACTCGAGGAGGCCAACATGCAGAAATTGAAACATGGTACAGCCAAGGACTCGAACCTGTGCTGGCATGTGACAAGTGTTAGTGACTTAACCGATTCAGTGTTTATACATACATATATGCATACGACAAAGAGCCTTTCCCCATTTATGAAAAGGAGCGGCATACAACCATCCAAAACTCCATACGCTGTCCCTATGTTAGCTCCTCGTGGAAGAAAGGTTATCGCTAATTACACTTCTCAGGTCAGAGACAATTCAGAAGGACACGAGACCTCCACAGCAGAGCCTGACAGCCGGATCTGGTTGATCTCCACTGCTTCATTACATGGCAACCACATCCCTTCATCCATTCAAGAAATGTATAGAGTAGACAAGAAAAAAAAAAGCGTTCGGGTCGTGTCATTTCCTCATCTATTTACAACCGGTACCCATTAGAATAAAAACATTTGGCAGGATCATAACAAAGAGGGTGATGAGAGAAACAGTACAGCAGAGAGGGAGGGAACAGTGACTTTTGTAGTGGAACAGCTTTTTACTCTCAGACAATAAGAAGATTTGTGAGAAAAGGAAACGATGGTTCTTGGGTTTCATGGACGTGGGCAAGGCATATGATAGAATAAACAGAGTATGGTGGATCATGAGATTGTTTAAAGTAAGGAAAGAGATACAGAGGTAGTTAACAGCCTTTATAATAAGTGCAGGTTGTCTGAGGTAAATGTTCAGTTGAGGCAGAACTTCGTGACGAGGGTTTAATTAGGTTGATGAGTGAATTTTTTTAAGATTGTTGAAGATAGAAACTGAAGGTTGATATCTCAAAGAGAAAGATAGTAGTGGTGCCAAGGAGTGGAGGGTATAAAGATGAGATACATTTATATGGGGATAGAATGGAACAGGTAGAATGTTATAGATATCTGGGAATTGATATACATGAGGCTGAAAGACTGGAGAATGAGACAGAAAATAGAGTGAGGGAAAGTGAAAGAGTTAGGAAGTGCATTGAGAATAGAATAGAATAGAATAGAATAGAATAGAATAGAATAGAATAGAATAGAACAATAAAAGGAAGCGAGTACAATCAATGAGAAGGATGTATGAAACAACAACCGTGCCGTGGGGTGATGAATACTCGAGATAGAAACCCAGTGGAGGCAATGAAAATAAGGTACCTGAGATATATATATGGAGATACAAAATATAACATCTAAGGTAAAATTGCAATTCGTGGAAGGGTTAAAGAACAGATGGAACTGGGAGAAAAAAAACTAAGACAAGCCAACCTGCGGTGGCATGGTTATGCTATGAGAATGAATGGAAGTAGACACCCTCAGATGGTGAACAAATCGGCGATGGTGGCGGGGGAAGAAGGGGTGGATAAAGGAAAAGGTGACTGGTGGAATGGGCAAACGAGGCCGTGAGACCTCGCGGCCAGGAACAAGTGAAAATGTGCGTGGGTGACAGATTATCGCAGAAGAATGTATAGACAAGGACGACAATATGTTCTATGAGAGGGATGTGCTGGGGATGAACTAGCAGTTTCGGAAAATTGGCAATCTTCGTATGGTGTGAGAGGGAAGAGTGAAAGGGACGCAAGTGTGAAAGGGGCGAGCATTTTTCTCTCTCTAGGTAATACCTATTTTGAGTATAAATCTGTATAGTATATATATATATATATATATATATATATATATATATATATATATATATATATATACATATGTATATATATACATATGTATATATGTATATACATATGTATATATAATATATATATATATATATATATACATATATAATGTATGTATGTACACATATTCATACATATTATGTATATTATATATGTGCGCGCATATACTACCATTGTACAATCATAGCGGGGATTGGTTGAGCACAAGATTCGTGTATATGTATGTAGCTCGAGCATACAAATATAAGAAATTGTGCTCTACTTATATCTCTCTTGATGGTGCAGTGGTCAGTCACTGTTACTTTGATACGTCTGAGCTGGGGTTCGAGCCCTTGGCTTCACTTCGTATTAGTTTCCGCATATGTCTCCGTCGAGCTCATTGTCAGTCTCGTTCGTGATGAC
>NC_134779.1:30237199-30244699 GCF_046742065.1 Oratosquilla oratoria | reverse complement strand
CATACCATTTTTTTCAATAAGTATACTAAGAGAAGACGGTGTGAACATGAATTTTGGAAGCAAATTAATGGGTCAGAAGAATGTCTCAACTTTTGTGTCGTCATTTGCCGTGGCCAGTGAACGTTGTCCGCAGTAGCTAAATGCTTCTACCTTGGAGGTGTCTGGCACCTATTGATAGTAACATGTAAACAGTTCTTTCTTAGCACTGCTTTCCACCTCCTCTCCCTTTCGTCGACTTCCGTCCCTGGCGGGCGAAAACCGTCTCGAATTCTTCTCTCCTCTTGAGCCGCCCCTCGTACTCTCCAACCGCAAACACAAAAACATCGAGGGTCTCACACCGCAGGCGGGAACTGTGTCATCGGACGAGCAAGAAGATTGCATCGGTCGCTCGCAGCGTTTCCGCGGCTGCGCTGCGGCAGCGATGTTGTGATAGAAGAACTGATTTCGAGTGACTATTTTATGGTGATGACAAACCTCAGATTACACTGGACGCGAGGACTTGAAATATGAGACATGTCAAACACTACTACAGCAGTACTATGTTGTGACGGTTTCAGACACCTAGTTGGTAATATTATCGACATACTAATGACAGTTTGTGCGCTAGTAGCGTAATCGGAAGCCGGCTGGTCTCGCATTCGCTTAGTCGTGGGTTCGAGTCCGCACTTCTTTCCAATTCCCAGCAGTGACTGTTAAATCCCTCAACAGTCCAAGCGCATGAGGCAAAGGTGACGGCTACGCGTCTCCTGGCGTTTATTTCTCACCTTATAATGATAATTTCATATAATGATATCTTTACGACGCTGCAGGAAAAACGTGAGGTTCCGGAAACCACCTATTTTGATGCCACATTACGGCTACAAATAAATTTCGTAAAGTTCAGAGCGCACGCTTCCGTTGATATTCCAGGAATAAGTGAAATAGTTTTGGCCATCAAGGAACTTGAAGCTGATTGTGACAGCCCATGATTTAAACAATGCAATCATGCTAAGAACTAATTTATTTAAAGAAATAATCAGCAGATGGACGAAAAAGGGATACATAAGCCAAAAGACCTTATTACTCAATAACCTGTCGTTTTGAAAGTTGTGCAGTCGTACCATCAAGATAATGGGAGATTTCAATATAACACACCAATTGGTAGACAGTGGATCAGGATGATGTGGACAATGGTTTGATTGTTTGCTTTTTCTTTGTGACAAGTTAACAAGAAAAGGAAAAATACCAGACCTACTGATCTTTAGCAACGAAAATATGATCGATGGTGTAAAAGGTGGTGAAAATTGTACTTCTATTGATCACAATTCAGTTAGAATAAGCTACGAAAACTTTCAGAAGAGGCAATTGGAGCTATGGAATATCTGGAAGGAAAAAGAAATAATCTCAGTGTCCTTTCACAAGATTTGGTGGAAAACTCATTAATTAAATGCTTGAGACCTTTCAAAGCAAACTTTCTGAAGTTATTCATACTTATATCCCATTTCAGAAAAATGTCTCCTTGATTAATTAAGACCAGTGGCTTGACATGGAAACGGAAATAGGGGATTGTCGGAAAGAAACAGATTAATACGAGAGTCAAGCTTTCTGAATTCCCAAGTAATCACCAAAGATTTAGAAAGGTAATAATTGATTAACGAGTAAATATGTAAATAGATAAATTAACGAATAAGTAGGTAAGTAAACAAATTAATAAATAAATAAACATGTAAATAAATATATAAAAACAAATAGATAAATAAATAGATTACTTAATTGGCTAAATAGTCAGATAATCAATTAATTAATCAAGAAAAAATTAATTAAAATACGAATGAATAAACAAATGAATAAATGAACAAGTGGATCATCACCTAAAAAAAAAAAATAAAAAAAAAATCTTACGTCTTAAATACAGTCCTAGAGGATGACAAAAGCTGATAAGCAGCATAGCACCCTGCTAATATCCTTCAACAGTAAACGTGAATATTCAAATGAAACCAGATGTAACATTTCAAATCAATGTTCTAGATCCACATTTATCAGTAAAATGTATAAAATTGAAATATTATCAAATGTTGTAGTACACTAATCAAAAACTTACTCAGTTCAATCAATATTGGTAGATGTATCGATAAGCTCGAGTGGAGTTCCTCAGGGTTCACTTCTAGGGCCAATATTGTTCGTATTAATGACATTGACTCTGGACCTGAACAATGGCTTTCATATGCCAAGATGTAGACTTAACCGAGATGTAGGTAGATGTATTTTATCAATACATCTCTGTATCGTTGTTAACTCAATAAACCTATTATTGTTAATATTGTTTTATTATCATTATCATTATTATTATGATTATTTTTATTACTATTATTACTAATGATGATAATAATAATATTAATCATTATTATCATTATCATTATTATTATTACTATTATTATCATTATTATCATTATTATTATTATTATTATTATTATTATCATTATTATTATTATTATTAAACAATATCTCCAAATATGTCGTGAATGAACAGAATAAGCTTCCAGATTAGGTGATTGCACTACAGTTCTACATTTTAAAATTCACAGCGTTGCGCGTTGGTGGCGTAATCGGAAGCGTGCTGGTCTTGCATTTGCTTAATTTTGGGTTCGAATTCCGCACTCCTCTCCGATTCCTAGCAAGGACTTTTACCTCCTACAACAGTAGAAGCGCATAATTATGGTAACAGTGACGGCTTTGGCCGCAGTTACGCGCCTCCGACCATAGGTTTCCCAACTTCCTTCTTACTTGAATAGATACATACATACATATACCAAAGGCTTTTTCCCCCTTACACGGGGGGGTAGCCAAAAAGAAAAAGGCACAGAAACCACTCCCAACCATTTCGTTTCCCATATATTCCATTCCCCTCCACCCTCCTCCCTCCCTCCCATCTTGGCACCTCCTGGATGACGGGTCATCCCTGCATCCTGTCCACTGCCCTGGGTCAGAAGCAGTGTCGCAAGACACAGCACCTCCACAGCAAGGCCGCTTCATAAATTTGGCGACCCCCCTCTCCGTCCCCCCACGCAGAAAGGAGAAGACGGGGAGAATAGATACCTGTGCAAAATGTTATTCCGAGTTTGTTGTAGACTGTAAATTTTCCTGTAGCAATCTATATCAATGTAACTTATTGTAAAACACCAGGAGGTAACGGATGGCACACAGTAATTCTGAAGGGCATTAAGAACGGAATGTCTATTTCATTATAATTCATAAACGAAAAATGTATCAGGACCGAGAAAAAAGAAATATTAAGCAAATAGGCCGATAACAGAGGCCACCACACTAAAAGCTTATTAACCCAATTTCTATTGCAGGAAAACGATGAGAACAATGAACATCACTTAGAAAACAATTGTTTAAAAGTGATGCTCATTACAGTTTCACACGTAAACACTTTGGTCTTACTAACCTACTCACATTTTACTATGTAATGCAGTTATCTTACACTATGAAACGGGAACGAGTTTATAAATGGCATAGCTGGACTTGGAAATGTTAATACAATCTTACCTGAGAGATTAGGAAATTCACTCACATCGCTGGCTTAAGAATTAGTTGAAGAATTGTGAACAGCGAGTTGTTCTGAGTGGCTGGAGAGATGTTAAGAGTGGAGTTCCTCAAGGTTCCGTTCTTGGGCCACTTTTGTTCATGGTGCAGATAAATGACGTATGTAGATCATGAACTACATTCTGACGCATCCACATTTGCCCATGATAATACAGCATGCGGAATAGTGTATGATAACTCAAATACCCAGATACTGAAAAAAAATGGAAAATTACAAACTAGCGCAAAGGTCTGGAAAATGACTAATAAAAATCCAAGTGTAAAAGATTATATTCATGATTGCAATTTATTTGGAAATTCTCAATCTAAGTAGAAGATGAAGCATGTTGATAAATGATCATTAACGGTTTCAAATCATTTAAGCAATATATTTCTGATTTATATAAAGAATATAACATTCTACATTTGAAAACACAATTATACATCTTCAAAAGTGTGTGTGTGTGTGTGTGTGTGTGTGTGTGTGTGTGTGTGTGTGTGTGTGTGTGTGTGTGTGTGTGTGTGTGTGTGTGTGTGTGTGTGTGTGTGTGTGTGTGTGTGTGTGTGTGTGTGTGTGTGTGAGTGTGTGTGTGTGTGTGTGTGTGTGTGTGTGTGTGTGTGTGTGCGTGTGTATGTGCGCAGTCGTACACACATTTTATTCACTTAACTGTAATATACGGGCAATGATCCACCCGATTGGGATTCTGCACCCTCCTCTCCACTTGGCATCCATTGATTGTTTATTTATTTATTTATCTTTATTATCATCATCATCATCATTATTGTTGTTATTAAGATTATCATTTTTATTTTCATGCCTCTAATTTGGACTATACTATCGTCTAGGGCGAGGCATTCCAGGTAATTATATATATATATATATATATATACATATTCATATATTATGTATACATTCTTTCAACGTCCTTCAGACGTGTTGTCTTTTCCAATGTCTTCCCACGACCTCGCGATCCCCTTTCGTCCTCAACCTAGAGATCCTTTCCAATTTTGTGCATCTCTCTTCTTCAGTGACCTGGATACCTCTTTCTCCTCATTCCTTTAACGACGTCAGGCCCAGTGCTCTTAGTTTCTCTTCGTACATTTTGTCTGCAAGGCTGGGAACCAATCCGGTCGCTCCTCTTTGTATTCTCTCGATCTTTATCTTATCTTTCACTTTGTTGGCGTGTGTGTGTGTGTGTGTGTGTGTGTGTGTGTGTGTGTGTGTGTGTGTGTGTGTGTGTGTGTGTGTGTGTGTGTGTGTGTGTCTCGCCATGGAAGAGAGCTCAGAGATCATATATGACCGATCTATGGGTAATGATGTGACCTTACACGTACACACACATCCAACTCCCCGCCCACGAGAATTGGAGTAGCGACCCGCAGCGCAGCGATACTGATGTTATTTCAGCCCTGGGCGGGATTCGAACCCGGACCGCCGTAGTGGCGGCCGCGAACGCTACCACTGCGACATGAGTTGTGTGTGTGTGTGTGTGTGTGTGTGTGTGTGTGTGTGTGTGTGTGTGTGTGTGTGTGTGTGTGTGTGTGTGTGTGTGTGTGTGTGTGTGTGTGTGTGTGTGTGTGTGTGTGTGTGTGTGTGTGTGTGTGTGTGTGTGTGTGTGTCAAGGTTTGAGGTCTCGAGCAAGATGACAGGCTATACTGAACTCACATTGAGGTTCAGAATTCTTTGCTAAGCGATCACTCAAATCACCACAAATTTACATTCACTCGACACAAATATATATTCAGTGGGATTCTTCCATTAATTTACATCAGTTCGTCATTGGACAGGGAAGATGCCTGAAGAAGAGAAAATTGCTTAGTTGGCTATGATTGTCAGTAAGAAAATAAATACATATTGCTCCCCATCATTCTTCAAGCAGCTTCCCGTGGCCAAATGGCAATGAAAGTTTTCATACAATACTACAAAGAATAACACTACAAAGCATTTTTTTTCTAAGAACTAAAACAAAGCTGGCCAGAGTAGTCTACTTCTACGTTAAATTCGAACTTTTTTTTTTAAGAATTTTTGCATCAAGCAAGGCTGACCACCCAGTAGTTTCCTTTTGTGCTGAATCCATTTTTTTTTCTAAGATTTTTTTCATCAAGTAAGGTGTTCCTTAGATTTAGAACTGAGGCATAGCTTAGAGTATAGTAATTATATTTTACAATAAATGTATATTATTCACTTATAACCGAAGCTGATGTTGCACTTAGAATAGTATTTCTAATATATATATATATATATATATATATATATACATATATATATATATATATATATATATGTATATATATATATTTTTTCTAACATCCCACCTAAGCACCCACCAGCAATCTTCCAACAGAGAAAGGCCTCATTTGCCATTTTTTCGTGTACAAAATGACCAGGTAAAATATTTAGTCATGCAAATTCTCGAATTCCCCATCATTTTCCAGGAAAAATTCTAAATGCAATCCTGTCCATGCGACGCCATTATATGACAATTTTACAGTAGTTTTCTGATATGTGGTTTCATCGATGTTTTTTTGCAAAATCTCTCAAATGACAGTCTTGATTCTTTATTCTATTTCTATTCGTAACACTTTCCATCCCAAAGTAGTTCATTGATTTAGTCCCGTAAATCTTATTTCTCAAACGGACTTTTGAGAAAAATCTTAGTTGCCTCGAGCTTTCTGATCTGTGGTTTCATAGAATTTTTTTTTGCAAAATCTCTCAAATGACAGTCTTGATTATTTTAATCCTATTCGTAAAAAAATTCATATCAAAGTAGTTCTTTGATTTAGTCCTGTAAAAAACTTATTTCTCAAATGTTTTATCGGTACTTTTGAGAAAAATCTTATTCACCTCGAGCTTGACATGCAAAGGAAGCGACCCAATTTTCTCAGGACCAAAAAGAGATGGATTGACGCGTATTTTGGTAATATTTTCTTTACATGATGATTTCCGTTGTCCCGACTGTCTCATTCACAAAGAAAACAAGACAAATCTATGCAACCATGTCCTATTCTGTGTGGGTGCTACCAATGTTAGATTACTACTTACGTTCTCCTTGAAATTTCCATCTTTTTTTTTCCAAGATACTTTTTTTTTTCATTTTCGTTGCATGAACAAAAGGAACGTAATGAAACTTAATTTCTATTATGAATTAGACCCACTTTCAATCTTACTTTTGATGAGTCCATAAGCCAGCGCCATTCGTCTGTATTACTTCCAAGGCCAAGTGCCTCTATAACAAAATAGGCATCATTGTAAAACACTAGACCAGCTTCAGTGGTGAAAAAAAAAAATTGAAAACGTCATGGCTTGCTTCTTAGAGAAATCTAAATCACGGACAAGGTAATCGTGATCTCCTTGAAGCAGCGAATACAGTTCACTTGGAGAAAAATTTGCCCCACATATTTGGTCCATATTGTCTGTGCGATCTCATCACTTGGTGTGCGATCTTGCTATTTGGGTTGCGATCTTGTTACGTGCTTTGCGATCTTGTTATTTGCATTGCGATCTTGTTACTTGTTTTGCGATCTTGTTACTTGCTTTGCGATCTTGTTATTTTGTTTGCGATCTTGTTACTTGCTTTGTGATCTTGTTACTTGGTTTGCGATCTTGTTATTTGCATTGCGATCTTGTTATTTGCTTTGCGATCTTGTTACTTGCGTTGCGATCTTGTTATTTGGTTTGCAATCTTGTTACTTGCTTTGCGACCTTGTTACTTTCTTTGAGGTCTTGTTACTTGCTTTGCGATCTTGTTACTTGCTTTGCGATCTTGTAACTTGTTTTGCGAGCTTGTTACTTGGTTTGCGATCTTGTTACTTGCTTTGCGATCTTGTTACTTGGTTTGCGATCTTGTTACTCGTTTTGCGATCTTGTTACTTGGTTTGCGATCTTGTCACTGAACTTATCGTTACTCATACTCATGTTTCCTGGAGGCTCTT
>NC_134779.1:30177199-30234699 GCF_046742065.1 Oratosquilla oratoria | reverse complement strand
TATGTAACTGTTTGCATTGGGACAGGGTTGTATTTTACGAAGAGGTGTTCATTTGGAATTCACCTTAATCCGCATGCAAGGGGCGGAAATATAGATTCGCTCATCCGTTCTAGCATTATCATCCAGTTCTGCTCAGGTGTAAACATTTACATAGTTACAGTGTTGTATTCTAAGAAGAGCCTTTCATTTGAAACCCAAATCAGCCGCGTACGAGGAGCGGCAATTTAGACTCATCCCCCCCCGCCCCATTTTGTCATAACCATCCTTTTTTCGGTTTTGCAGCAAGAAACCACAAATGCAGTCACCATAACAGGGAATAATGCCGCCGAGTAAGCCCCCCCGAGGAAGAAGAGGAAACGTATCTACGTTGAGTAACAACAACGGCGACAGCTGCGGCGGCGTTTGTGTGCTGGCTGGCTGACCGCAGCTCCTGCACTCTGTAGGCACATGGGGCAACTTCTTCGTGGTCAGAACTCCCCCATTCACTATCGGTGAATAAATCTAGCTTGGACGGAATGTTACTTGTTTTGAATTTGTATACCTACTGAATTTACATGATACCAATCTCTCCGTGATCAATACATTGTACAATGCGAGCAATTTAGCCTCTGTACATTCAGTACACCGTAGCAAAATAAAAAGATCATTACATAACAACGACCATATCCCATTGATAAATAAAGCTAACCATATAAATTCAATGCATTGTTGTTTTTCCAACGTTTCTTTATCGAAGTAACATGGGGTAACTTCTTCGTGGTCAGAGCTCCGCATTCACTATCTGTGAATAAATCTAGCTTGGACGGAATGTTACTTGTTTTGAATTTGTATACCTACTGAATTTACATCATACCGTTCTCTCCGTGATCAATACGCTGTACAATGCGAGCAATTTAGCCTTTGTACATTCAGTACACCGTAGCAAAAAAAAAAGATCATTACATAACAACGACCATATCCCATTGATAAATAAAGTTAACCATATAAATTCAATGCATTGTTGTTTTTCCTACGTTTCATTATTGGAGTAATACCAGTAAGCTTTTTACTGTGATTTTTTTTTTTTGCCACTGTTTCTTAAAATTGCATGAGTGTCTTCCGGCCCTCTGCGTTCCAGATGGCACCTGACAACAACGAAGTGCTTGAGCAACGTAACAAAATGGAAGTGAAGTGGAACTGTTAAAATGGTATGTAACTATGGCGCAAGATCCTCTATAACTTTTGCAGGTTGAAGAAGTAGAGGAGTACAACAACACAAACTTATTGAAGCGGTTATTTCAATAATAACTTCTCCTTGACCAGTTTAGATATGATCACAAACAATGGAATCGACATTGCATCAGTATTGGCAAATAACACACTAAAACAAAGACGGTGATGTCAATGGAAACCACAATGAAACGTTAGAAGAATCTATACATGACAGACAACAGCATAAACGTTAAAATATTCCACTTAAACAATAATTTTTACCATAACAAATAACATTTGCGTACGATAGAAATATATAAAATAAAATAATCATGAAATCAAGACTATTGACAGTGCCTTAATCGAGAGAAACAGTGTAACAAATGACAAGCTCTGAATTATGGACAGGAAATAGCCGAGCAAAGGCTGTGGTCTCGCTATCATTAGATATATTGTCATGACTACCATTAGTAGTTGGGCTGTTACCATGATATAAAAACAAAACAGAGAGTAAAAGTTAGTTTATTCTAAATTCAGTATATTCATCTTGAGATTAGGATTCATAAACACTATTACATAATAGGTAACGAACACCTTACCCTCTACACATAGAAATGAATAACCTGGTCCAGCTACTGATGAAAAACGAATGGAAACAGAGAGATGAACAAAAGAACATAACATAAGAACATAAGAATAAAGGAGACTGCAAGAGACTTTAAGGCCTACACTAGGCAGCTCCGTATCCATCACCACCTGTCATCCCCATCCATAAAGCTGTTCAATAACATTGAAATTTATACGTTTGTCACTACTTGACAGAGAATCGTCTAGTAACGGGCGATAATTATGCAATGAAAACCGAACTGTCCGATTTATGATCAACAGGATAAGATATATCAAACGGGACTCTGTATAAAAATATGTACTGGAGACGCTAGACATGGATTGTTGTTTGAATTGCTGTCTTTGGACGATACTGGACCAAAGTTAGCCACTCGATTTGCGAAAATGACGAAGGGTTTGGCCCTGAAGGTAAACGATGATGACATACCTTGGATACAGAACGCAAACTTTTACATTGATACGTTTTCTAGTCACACGTGGCTTTCGTAAACTTTTTCACATTTCAACCTTGTGCTTTCCAATTTGACTTTGTTGAGATCCTTTGGGAAACCACACATGAATGTGCATGTATGAGCAAAAATAAATCCGCATGCTCATACGCACAAACAACCCTGCATACAAACGATCTGCCGTAAAACCGCAAGGTTTCCTTGTACATCTTTTCCTTGAGAGCACTTTCTGGCTCGCACAAGTATATAAGCAGGCGCGCATCGGACCATTGCCGTCATTACCCAACATGCAGCTCCTGGTGAGTTCAAAGCGTTATATGGTTCCTCACATTCAGTGTTTAAACGGTGACCGAGTGAACCAGTTCTAAGTGTCATGCATTTCATTGTGTTGTTCTTAGTCAAGAAAATGAATTGAAAAGTTTTCAAACGTCGTCAAACAGAGAACATATCTAATCGATTATATGGACCTTTCCAGACACTGACAGCTGTTGTCGCCGCTTTGGCTTGCGCCCTTCTTCAACCGGGCTACGGCCTACCTGCCCTCTCGAAACGGTCGGGCGGCTCAGGGACCAACGGAGGCTACACAGGACAGGGAGCAACAGGATATGGTGGGACAGGAGATCATGGAGGCCACAATGCAGGACAGGGAGGATCCGGAAGTGGAGTGTTCCTTAATACCGGAGGACTTACAGGACAAGGGGGAGACTACGAAGGACAGGTAGTATCAGGGGGTCATGATGGGGGGCACGTATCACATGGAGGAACAGTGAACGCTGCTGGGACTTTTGCAGGACAAGGAGGCACAGGGAACAGTGCAGGCTATGGAGAAAACGGTGGCACTGCCAACTGCCCCGAAGGAGAAATCCTCCATGTTGATGGAAAATGCGCCAAACCCGAAGTGACCCGGAACTTCTTTGTCTACACGGCTCCCGAAACGGAAGCAGTCTACGGCCCAGCTCCAGAGATTCCACCTCCACAAATAGATTACAACGTTGTTTTCATTAAAACTCCTGAGGGACAGGAAGGTCAAGACCCTGTGGTGGTTCCTCCCCCACAACAGAAGACCCTCATCTACGTCCTCAACAAGCAGGAGGAAGGAGAAGGACCTGAAATCATCGAAGTCACCACTCCTCCTGCCGAAAACCCAGAGGTTTACTTTGTTCAGTATGCAGAGGGCGACAATACTGAGCTTCCCGGTGGCATCGATCTCCACACTGCTCTCCAGTCTGCAGCAAACTTCGAAGGGCAGGTTATAGGGAACAATGGAGGTGGCGTCGTGGGTGCTGGTGGTCATCAAGCAGGTGGCTCCAACACAGGGTTCGTTGGCCAGGTCACTGGACACGGTAGTGGCGCATCAAGTGGTGTATCCGTAGGCCAGCAGTCTGGTGGACACAGCAGCTTTGGATCAAACGGAGGAGTGGGGGCCCAGATTGCTGGGTTCAGCAACGGAGGAACCGGCGTCCAGGGTGGCGGATTTAGCACTAGTGGATTAAGTGGAGTAGCCAGTAGCCAGGGTACTGGATACAGCAACAGTGGGTCAGTCGGTGGAGCCGGTGCCCAGACTGGCGGATTCGACATCAGAGGATCAAGTGGAGTAACCAGTGGACAGGGTGCTGGATACAACAACGGAGGAGCCGGTGTCCAGGTTGGCGGATTCGGTACTAGTGGATCAAGTGGAGTAGGCAGTAGCCAGGGTGCTGCCGGTGTTCAGGTTGGAGGATTCGGCAGCAGCGGATCAAGTGGAGTAGCCAGTAGCCAGGGCGCTGGATACAGCAGCGGTGGATCAAACGCAGGATCCGCTGTCCAGGTTGGAGGATTCGGCACCAGTGGATTAAGCGGAGTAGCCAGTAGCCAAGGTGCTGGATTCAGCAACGGTGGTCAGTCTGGTGGCAATGGGTACAGCAGTGGTGGACGTTCTGGAAACGTCGGTGGTCAGCGTGGTTTCACCTTCCAAAGCTCCAGCTCCTCAAGCTCAAGCAACAGCAGCAACCAGCAGAAAAGCTCTACCAACTTTAGCTCCTTCGGCAACGGCCAATATGTTCCACCTCAATAAAACACCGTTCAACGCCAGTGTCTACTTGATCTATCATGGACAGTAAAGAAGACCTGGAGTCCATATGTCCAATAAGACAGTAAAAGGGGGACAATTCAGATAACTCCCTACAAATATGTAAAACAAATGCAACCAATCATCTTAAAGCATTTCATTTTACACTCGTGTTGGTACAAAACAGAAAACGAAATCTTTATTTATTTAGAAGTTTAGCTTCCAGTTGTGGAAGGTAGATGTAATAAATTATCTTAATATACTAGCTGTTTTGTGTATCCTAGAATATCTTTTTTTCTGCCTATTTTTTATCTTCGCCTTCTTTTACTCCTCACTTTTTGTTTTGTAGCATATTCATATATTTTCCAGATTCTTCTGATTTTTTATATTTTCTACGGGTGTGATTTGAAGATATATAAATTGCAATTGCAAAGCCTCAGATGCATATAAACATACGTCTATACATGTATAATGCTGGGAGTACATACATTCGACCCATCTGCCTATATACAGTGACACAATACTCTCTTATCATGCGACGACTGAACTCTTACATATCTTACATCTCATATATCAAAAAATATTTTACTAAGTATATCATAAAACAGGATATGAAGTGTAATACTTCCAGAAAAATCTTTACATATCATCGCTGGTCCATCAGGTTCAAAAAGCCAACTAAATGGTATACGCTCTATGTCTACAAGAGCGTAGGAGTACCCATGTATCTTCTATTTTATTCATGTCATGAGACTCGTGATGGTCTTCTGCCACAATGACAGGACATTCTTTTGTGTAGAGAAGACACTTTACGTAAGAACACTTAAATATTTGTTGAACGTGGGCTGTTGTAATGCAGAATGTCGAAAGCCAGTACAGTTGGAAGTTGCTATCTACATTATATAAGATAACCATTGAAATCCAACAGTTGGATTGAGGTGTGTGTGTCCGCCAAGCCAAGACCTAATGGTCCTTATAGAAATGTATGATTGGCAAGTATTGTATGTCGAACTTTGATAAAACCTCATTAACCCTCCTAACATGTAGTCAAAGCGATTACACAGGATACCTGCTGAACATCATCCCTCCTCTCATCGCTATCCACACGCCTTTCCGCCAGGAAAATGCATCCATGTTTGCATGGGTTTCGGAAATATGACCATCGTCATAAGTGGTCCATGTGGCAATCCGCTCTTTACTTGACACCGTAATGAGTTCACCCTGTTTACTGTTTTCATCCATTTCAACATTTCACCTATGACATTGCAATATTGAATGTACATGGAATTTTCTTATGAGTGATTTTTTTTAAAAACACACACATATATACATATATGTATACAGAGATCCAAATGGAAAATCCACCATAAAATAGTAGGATAAGCAGGGAAATTGGTCGCTTCACTCACATGCTTCACGTGTCATCCTTCCCATCCCAAATAGCTCGAGAGCCACACCTATGAACTTGTTGGAATCCTACAAAACTACAAGGTTTACCCAAGTGCTGATATATTTTATACCCAACTCAGAATTTCGTTCGCAACACTAAGGCCAATCCAAGGACAGATGAATCTTCGTTTTCTCTGAGTGAGCTCGGAGTGACTGTTTGTTGAAGTATGGTGTTAGCTTCGTTGCTACCAACACTTCAGTTCCCTTCAGTGAAATTGTAATGCACTTACAACTTTCTTCATTTTCTTTCTATAATTGTAGTATTGTAAGTCATTCGTCTCAAGGCCCCATGCTACTGTCGTAGTGTAAGTTTTTAGTCAAGTTCCATTATTCAGTTCAAAAGTGAATGAAACGTATTTTTCTTTTCTCTTTTCTTCCGAATAAATTACACTTGCTTATTCAAGCTACACCAAGGAACCCCCACCTGGGATCCTCTTACACCCACAAAGCCAAGTCTGCTCCGAAGTAACGATTTAATTCATCCAATAACTTTGAACGTTACAAATAATTGCCATCCTTTTAGGACGTGACTTTACCTCCTTGCACCAATAATTTTTCTCCTCCTCCACCCTTTTCTCCAATCAGAAAGACTGTTATACTGTCTCAAGCAATACTGTTTACGCAAGTAATTTGTCGCAAGCAGAACAAGCTCTGTGTTTACATTTAGTCACATCAGCACCTTTGATCGCCACTCCAACCAATGTTTACAAATACAAGACGGTAAGCTAGAATATACATCTCGGCAACATGCAGTCAGTCATTCTTTCATAACAACTGAATATAAAATGAATATAGAATTTACATTCCTCTCCACCTACGCCTCTATCTACCTAAATATCAACCTCTATCTACCGGCCTCTTACATATGTAAAAATGTGGCGGCGTTTAATTTGTTCTGTTATTTCAAGAAAAAATTAGAGCGTCCTTGTCTCAGCATATATAAACGACTACATGGAGTGGGTATTGGACAGAATTGTTGATCGATCAATACAATTGCGGATCATCCTTTAGCATCACTAAGGTCACAGGTCCTATTTTTGCCAATGATGTTGTATGTTCACTGCAGATCCGGACTGCAGCCCTCGATTCACTGCACAAGGATATGATACCAAAGGGACTCCAGGTCTCCGGGATTAAGAGTACGTCCAGGCATTTGGATGCCCACTGGATAACACAGTTCAGTTTGATCATGCATCCGGTGAGGACAATGAGGCCTTGGAATGTTTGGTATATATTGATACTGTAGTGCACAGCACTCTTTGGTCATGACAAGAAGTTCTAACAAAAGTAATATCGCCTATTGTGTTATTAGCTTGCTTAACCAGAGGATGTGGTCTTGTCGATATTCACGCTGGAGAACAAACACCCAAATATTGAAGATGGTAATGTTTCCTGATTTTCTGTATGGCTATAGGATATCAACACCGAATAATGACTTGAAGAAATGCCTCGATATTTTCAGTACCAAATAACCTTGGTGAATCACAGATTATCGCTGAAATGGCTGTATCAAATAAGACCCTACTTAGTGATATTTGGTAAAGGCATGTTGGCAACATAATTTCTTAATGTAACTTTGTCTATATGGGTATGTATCATGATTCTTCGATAAAAATATTCATTTCTTTTTCATGTCCACAATACTATCACAGAAATTAGAAAATAATTTCGTATATGTTGAAGCAAGAGTCCAAAATACGTGTCTGATAATAATCTATACTTTTCTCTAATTACTCTTTCCAACGTATATCCCACCGCGTTTGTGAAAAATACACAACCAAGCACCGATTCCGATTAACCACTGCCTAACCCTATGCAGTAACCCCGATGTAATTGAATGCCTGCAACCAAGATCATCATCCCCACTCCATTACGCTCTAGTAACTCCCTAAAAAAATGACAGGCAGTAAGCTAGCCACCTAAGACCCCATCAACCATATAAGACGGCAGTCGACATTTATCAGCTCTCTTCTTGATGATTGGTGAAATACGGTTGAATTTAACAAAGATAATTTAGGTTCTATCCAGGGACAGAGTACCAACCTGCGGGATTGTGTTTCTTTATGGGTGTGAGGGTGTTGACCGATTATGAAAAATAACGATATGGAGGTAATTCTCTCTGACGTCAATATTGCAAAAATGTTACTTACACCTACCCGTTTTTACTCCCAGTTAATATACTCTTCATAAAAACGATTTCTGAGGTATGACTGTTTACACTATATCTACTGAGTTAGAATTTGTAAAGTAACATGTTTATCAAGGAAACAGCTACATAGGTGTGATTGTACATGTGAAAATTAATACCTGTTGAGATGGAAATGTATATGTTTGGTACTGCTTGACAGAGACAAAATTTACAGATGAAGAGAATCGTGCAGAGATAAGCTAAAAGCAAGAAAAACCATACTGCCCAATACATAACCAATAGGACAAGGTATAAAAAACTGGTGTGTATACAATAGTATTAATACATATACATACATACATATACATACATATAAATGTATATATACATATATATATATATATATGTGTGTGTGTGTGTGTGTGTGTGTGTGTGTGTGTGTGTGTGTGTGTGTGTGTGTGTGTGTGTGTGTGTGTGTGTGTGTGTGTGTGCTGTAGATACTAGACAAGGCCGGTTGTTTGAGTATTATCCTTGGACGATACTAGACCAAAGTTAGCCACCCAATTTGCGAAGATGGCCAAGAATTTGGCCCTGAAGGAAAACGAGGAGTGATACAGACCGTAAATTTTGTATCAATGCGTTTTCTATTCACACGTGGGTTTTCCAAAAAAACAGAATTTTCACATTTTAACATTGTCCTTTCCAATTTAAATTTTGTTGAGGTCCTTTAGGAAACCACACATGAATGTACATGCATGAGCAAAAATAAGTCCGCATACTCATACGCACAAACAACCCTGCATACAAACGATCTGCCGTAAAACCACAAGGTTTCCTTGTACATCTTTTCCTTGAGAGCACTTTCTGGCTCGCACAAGTATATAAGCAGGCGCGCATCGGACCATTGCCGTCATTAGCCAACATGCAGCTCCTGGTGAGTTCAAAGCGTCATATGGTTCCTCACATTCAGTGTTTAAGTGGTGAGCGAGTGAACCAGTTCTAAGTGCCCTGTATTTCATTGTGTTGTTCTTAGTCAAGAAATTGAAAAGTTTGAAGATGTCGTCAAACAGAGAAAATATCTAATCGATTATTTGGACCTTTCTAGGCACTGACAGCTGTTGTCGCCCTTCTTCAACCGGGCTACGGCCTACCTACCCCAGCGAAGCTGTCGGGCGGCTCAGGGACCAACGGAGGTTACACAGGACAGGGAGTATCAGGATATGGTGAGACAGAAGATCATGGAGGCCACCACGCAGGACAGGGATCCGGAAGTGGAGTGTTCCTCAATACCGGAGGGCATACCCCTTGGGTAGGTAGTAGTGCAGACTACGAAGGACAGGTAGTATCGGGGGGTCATGATGAAGTGCACGTATCACATGGAGGAACAGTAAATGCTGCTGTGTCCTTTTCAGGACAAGTAGGAACAGGGAATAGTGCAGGCTATGGAGAAAACGGTGGCACTGCCAACTGCCCCGAAGGAGAAGTCCTCCACGTTGATGGAAAATGCGCCAAACCTGTAGTAAACAGGAACTTCTTTGTCTACACGGCTCCCGAAACCGAGGCAGTCTACGGCCCAGCTCCAGAGATTCCACCTCCACAAATAGATTACAACGTTGTCTTCATTAAAACTCCTGAGGGACAGGAAGGTCAAGACCCTGTGGTGGTTCCTCCCCCACAACAGAAGACCCTTATCTACGTCCTCAACAAGCAGGAGGAAGGAGAAGGACCTGAAATCATCGAAGTCACCACTCCTCCTGCCGAAAACCCAGAGGTCTACTTTGTTCAGTATGCAGAGGGCGACAATACTGAGCTTCCCGGTGGCATCGATCTCCACACTGCTCTCCAGTCTGCAGCAAACTTCGAAGGGCAGGTTATAGGGAACAATGGAGGTGGCGTCGTGAGTGCTGGTGGTCATCAAGTAGGTGTCTCAAACACAGGGTTCGTTGGCCAGGTCACTGGACACGGTAGTGGCGCATCAAGTGGTGTATCCATCGGCCAGCAGTCTGGTGGACACAGCAACTTTGGATTGAACGGAGGAGTGGGAGCCCAGATTGCTGGGTTCAGCAACGGAGGAACCGGAGTCCAGGGTGGCGGATTTAGCACCAGTGGATTAAGTGGAGTAGCCAGTAGCCAGGGTACTGGATACAGCAACGGTGGGTCAGTCGGTGGAGCCGGTGCCCAGACTGGCGGATTCGACATCAGAGGATCAAGTGGAGTAACCAGTGGACAGGGTGCTGGATACAACAACGGAGGAGCCGGTGTCCAGGTTGGCGGATTCGGTGCCAGTGGATCAAGTGTAGTAGGCAGTAGCCAGGGTGCTGCCGGTCTTCAGGTTGGAGGATTCGGCAGCAGCGGATCAAGTGGAGTAGCCAGTAGCCAGGGCGCTGGATACAGCAGCGGTGGATCAAACGCAGGATCCGCTGTCCAGGTTGGAGGATTCGGCACCAGTGGATTAAGCGGAGTAGCCAGTAGTCAGGGTGCTGGATTCAGCAACGGCGGTCAGTCTGGTGGCAATGGGTACAGCAGTGGTGGACGTTCTGGAAACGTCGGTGGTCAGCGTGGTTTCACCTTCCAAAGCTCCAGCTCCTCAAGCTCAAGCAACAGCAGCAACCAGCAGAAAAGCTCTACCAACTTTAGCTCCTTCGGCAACGGCCAATATGTTCCACCTCAATAAAACACCGTTCAACGCCAGTGTCTACTTGATCTATCATGAACAGTAAAGAAGACGGGAATCATGAGTCCATATGTCCAATAAGACAGTAAAAAGGGGACAATTCAGATAACTCCCTACAAATATGTAAAACAAATGCAACCAATCACCTTAAAGCATTTCATTTTACACTCGTGTTGGTACAAAACAGAAAAACGAAATATTTATTTATTTAGAAGTTTAGCTTCCAGTTGTTTGAAGGTAGATGTAATAAATTATCTTAATATACTAGCTGTTTTGTGTATCCTAGAATATCTCTTTTTTTTTCTTCTGCCTATTTTTTATCATCGCCTTCTTTTACTCCTCTCTTTTTGTTTTGTAGCATATTTATATATTTTCCAGATTCTTCTGATTTTTTATATTTTCTACGGGTGTGATTTGAAGATATATAAAATTGTAATTGCAAAGCCTCAGATGCATACAAACATACGTCTATACATGTATAATGCTGGGAGTACATAAATTCGATCCATCTGTGTATATACAGTGACACAATACTCTCTTATCATGCTACGACTGAACTCTTACATACCTTATATATTATATATCAAAAGATATTTTACTAAGTACATTAAAAAACAGGATATGAAGTGTAATACTTCCAGAGAAATCTTTACATATCATCGATGGTCCATCAGGTTTAAAAAGCCAACTAAATGGTATACCGATATGTCTACAAGAGCGTAGGAGTTCCCATGTATCTTCTATTTTATTCATGTCATGAGACTCGTGATGGTCGTCTGCCACAATGACAGGACATTCTTTTGTGTAGAGAAGACACTTTGCGTAAGAACACTTAAATATTTGTTGAACGTGGGCTGTTGTAATGCAGAATGTCGAAAGCCAGTAGAGTTGGAAGTTGCTATCTACATTATATAAGATAACCATTGAAATCCAACAGTGGGATTGAGGTGTGTGTGTCCGCCAAGCCAAGACCGAATGGTCCTTATAGAAATGTATGATTGGCAAGTATTGTATGTCGAACTTTGATAAAACCTCATTAACCCTCCTAACATGTAGTCAAAGCGATTACACAGGATACCTGCTGAACATCATCCCTCCTCTCATTGCTATCCACACGCCTTTCCGCAAGGAAAATGCATCAATGTTTGCGCGGGTTTCGGAAATATGACCATCATCATAAGTGGTCCATG
Organism: Oratosquilla oratoria; assembly: GCF_046742065.1. Lineage (NCBI taxonomy): Eukaryota > Metazoa > Arthropoda > Malacostraca > Stomatopoda > Squillidae > Oratosquilla > Oratosquilla oratoria. The sequence goes on along the minus strand of NC_134779.1, from coordinate 30,222,944 downwards.
TGGCAATCCGCTTTTTACTTGACACCGTAATGAGTTCACCCTGTTTACTGTTTTCATCCATTTCAACCTTTCACCTATGACATTGCCGTATTAACTGTAAACGTAATTTTCTTATAAGTGATTTTTTTAAAACACACACATATATATACAGAGATCCAAATGGGAAAATCTACCATAAATTGGTAGGATAAGCAGGGAAATTGGTCGCTTCACTCACATGCTTCACGTGTCACCCTTCCCATCCCAAATAGCTCGAGAGCCACACCTATGAACTTGTTGGAATCCTACAAAACTACAAGGTTTACCCAAGTGCTGATATATTTTATACCCAACTCAGAATTTCATTCGCAACACTAAGGCCAATCCAAGGATAGATGAATCTTTGTTTTCTCTGAGTGAGCTCGGAGTGACTGTTTGTTGAAGTATGGTGTTAGCTTCGTTGCTACCAACACTTCAGTTCCCTTCATTGAAATTGTAATGCACTTACAACTTTCTTCACTTTTCTTTCTACAATTGTAGTATTGTAAGTCATTCGTCTCAAGGCCCCATGCTACTCTCGTAGTGTAAGTTTTTAGTCAGGTTCCATTATTCAGTTCAAACGTCAATGAAACGTATTTTTCTTTTCTCTTTTCTTCCGAATAAATTACACTTGGTTATTCAAGCTACACCAAGGGACTCCCACCTGGGATCCTCTTACACCCACAAAGCCAAGTCTGCTCCGAAGTAACGATTTAATTCATCCAATAACTTTGAACGTTACAAATAAGTGCTACCCTTTTAGGGCGTGACTTTACCTCCTTTCACCAATAATTTTTCTCCTCCTCCACCCTTTTCTCCAATCAGAAAGACTGTTATACTGTCTCAAGCAATACTGTTTACGCAAGCAATTTGTCGCAAGCAGAACAAGCTCTGTGTTTACATTTAGTCACATCAGCACCTTTGATCGCCACTCCAACCAATGTTTACAAATACAAGACGGTAAGCTAGAATATACAACTCGGCAACTTGCAGTCGGTCATTGTTTCATAACAACTGAATATAAAATGAATATAGAATTTACATTCCTCTCCACCTACCCCTCTATCTACCTAAATGTCTACCTCTATCTACCGGCCTCTTACATATGGGGAGGCGACTGACATCTGCTAAGACAGCGGGGAGTTGTTTAAATCCGCTGATATTATGGCCCGTGGGTTGTGTGTAGTACCGCCTGCTACTTGGAATTCCATTAACATCCTATCTGACTTAAAAAAGTATCTGGTCGTCCTTGTCTGAAAGGAAAATGGAGACAGGCAGGGTTGTAACAATTACTGCCGTATTACATTACTCAGTGTACTGGACAAGGTGGTCGGCCATCTTATGCTGGTAGGGTTCGTTCCATTTTGATAAATTTTCAGAGGACTTAGAAGTCTAGGTTCACGTCCGAGAAGTCAACAACTGATCGGATCCTAACGCTACGTTCTTGTGTAATGCAAATGTGAGTTTCAACACGGGATGCTTGCAGCCTTTCTCAAAGGGACGAATGATTTAGTGCTTTGAGGGGTGCTTCAGAGTTTCTGTCGATCCGTGAGATTACTGCGAAGATTACTGACCTGATGTCTGGCTTATGCTCTGGGCCAGTGAGCGATGTAAAAATGTGGAGGCGTTTATTTTGTTCTGTTATTTCAAGAGAAAAAATTAGAGCGTCCTTGTCTCAACATATATAAACGACTACATGGAGTGGGTATTGGACAGAATTGTTGATCAATGCAATTGCGGATCATCCTTTAGCATCACTAAGGTCACAGGTCCTATTTTTGCCAATGATGTTGAATGTTCACTGCAGATCCGGACTGCAGCCCTCGATTCACTGCACAAGGATATGATACCACTGGGACTCCAGGTCTCTGGGACTAAGAGTAGGTCCAGGCATTTGGATGCCTACTGGATAACACAGTTCAGATTGATCATGCATCCGGTGAGGACAATAAGGCCTTGGAATGTTTAAGTAATATCGCCTATGCTGTTATTAGCTTGCTTAACCAGAGGATGTGGTCTTGTCGATATTCACACTGGAGAACAAACACCCAAATAATGAAGATGGTAATGTTTCCTGTTTTTCTGTATGGCTATAGGATATCAACACCGAATAATGACTTGAAGAAATGCCTCGATATTTTCAGTACCAAATAACCTTGGAGAATCACAGATTATCGCTGAAATGGCTGTATCAAATCAGCGACTACTTAGTGATATTTGGTAAAGGCATGTTGGCAACATAATTTCTTAATGTGAACTTTGTCTATATGGGTATGTGTCAAGATTCTTCCATAACAATATTTATTTCTTTTTTATGTCCACAATACTATCACAGAAATTAAAAGATAATTTCGTATATGTACATGTTGAAGCAAGAGTCCAAAATACGTGTCTGATAATAATTTATACTTTTCTCTGATTACTCTTTCCAACGTATATCCTACCGCGTCTGTGAGAAATACACAACCAAGCACCGATTTCGATTAACCACTGCCTGACCCTATGCGGTAACCTCGACTTAATTGAATGCCTGCAACCACGATCATCGACCCCACTCCATTAAGTCCTACCAACTCCTTAAAGAATGACGGGTAGTAAGCTAGCCACCTTAGACCCCATCAACCATATACGAGGACGGCAGTCGACATTTGTCAGATCTCTTCTTGAGAAATGAGGAAATACATTTGAATTTAACAGAGAGAAATTGGGTTCTATCCAGGGACAGAGTACCAACCTGCGGGATTGTGTTTCTTTATGGATGTGAGGGTGTTGACCGATTATGAAGAATAACGGTAAGGAGGTAATTCTCTCAGACGTCAATATAGCAAAAATGTTACTTACACTTACCCGTTTTTACTCCCAATTAATATGCTCTTCATAAAAACAATTTCTGAGGTAAAACTGTTTACACTATATCTACTGAGTTAGAATTTGTAAAGTAACATGTTTATCAAGGAAACAGCTACCGAGGTGTGATTGTACATGTGAAAATTAATACCTGTTGAGATGGAAATGTATATGTTTGGTACTGCTTGACAGAAGCAAACTTTATAGATGAAGAGAATCGTGTAGAGATAAGCGACAAGCAAGAAAAACCGTACTGCCCAATACATGACCAATAGGACAAGGTATAAAAAACTGGTGTGTATACAATAGTAATAATACATATACATACATACATATACATACATATACATACATATAAATGTATATATACATATATATATATATATATATATATGTGTGTGTGTGTGTGTGTGTGTGTGTGTGTGTGTGTGTGTGTGTGTGTGTGTGTGTGTGTGTGTGTGTGTGTGTGTGTGTGTGTGTGTGTGTGTGTGTGTGTGTGTGTGTGCTGAAGATACTAGACAAGGCCGGTTGTTTGAGTACTATACTTGGACGATATTGGACCAAAGTTAGCCACACGATTTGTGGCCCTGAAGGAAAACGAGGATGGATACAGACCGTAAATTTTTGTATTAATGCGTTTTCTAGTCATATGTGGCTCTCCCAAATTACAAAAATTCACATTTTAACATTTTGCTTTTCAATTTTGATTTTGTTGAGGTCCTTTGGGGAACCACACACGAATGTGCATGCATGAGCAAAAATAAATCCGCATACTCATACGCACAAACAACCCTGCATACAAACGATCTGCCGTAAAACCACAAGGTTTCCTTGTACATCTTCTTTGAGAGCACTTTCTGGCTCGCACAAGTATATAAGCAGGCGCGCATCGGACCATTGCCGTCATTAGCCAACATGCAGCTCCTGGTGAGTTCAAAGCGTCATATGGTTGTTCACATTCAGTGTTTAAGTGGTGAGCGGGTGAATCAGTTCTAAGTGCCCTGCATTTCATTGTGTTGTTCTTAGTCAAGAAAATGAAAAGTTTGAAGATGTCGTCAAACAGAGAAAATGTCTAATCAATTATTTGGACCTTTTTAGGCACTGACAGCTGTTGTCGCCGCTTTGGCTTGCGCCCTTCTTCAACCGGGCTACGGCCTACCTGCCCCGGCGAAACTGTCGGGCGGTTCAGGGACCAACGGAGGTTACACAGGACAGGGAGCATCAGGATATGGTGAGACAGAAGATCATGGAGGCCACCACGCAGGACAGGGATCCGGAAGTGGAGTGTTCCTTAATGCCGGAGGACATACAGGGCAAGGGGGGGCAGGTACTAGTGCAGACTACGAAGGACAGGTAGTATCGGGGGGTCATGATGGAGTGCACGTATCACATGGAGGAACAGTAAGCGCTGCTGGGACCTTTGCAGGACAAGGAGGCACAGGAAGTAGTGCAGGCTATGCAGAAAACGGTGGCACTGCCAACTGCCCCGAAGGAGAAGTCCTCCATGTTGATGGAAAATGCGCCAAGCCCGAAGTGACCCGAAACTTCTTTGTCTACACGGCTCCCGAAACCGAGGCAGTCTACGGCCCAGCTCCAGAGATTCCACCTCCACAAATAGATTACAACGTTGTCTTCATTAAAACTCCTGAGGGACAGGAAGGTCAAGACCCTGTGGTGGTTCCTCCCCCACAACAGAAGACCCTTATCTACGTCCTCAACAAGCAGGAGGAAGGAGAAGGACCTGAAATCATCGAAGTCACCACTCCTCCTGCCGAAAACCCAGAGGTCTACTTTGTTCAGTATGCAGAGGGCGACAATACTGAGCTCCCAGGTGGCATCGATCTTCACACTGCTCTCCAGTCTGCAGCAAACCTCGAAGGGCAGGTTATAGGGAACAATGGAGGTGGCGTCGTGGGTGCCGGTGGTCATCAAGTAGGTGGCTCAAACACAGGGTTCGTTGGCCAGGTTACTGGACACGGTAGTGGCGCATCAAGTGGTGTATCCGTAGGCCAGCAGTCTGGTGGACACAGCAACTTTGGATTGAACGGAGGAGTGGGGGCCCAGATTGCTGGGTTCAGCAACGGAGGAACCGGAGTCCAGGGTGGCGGATTTAGCACCAGTGGATTAAGTGGAATAGCCAGTAGCCAGGGTACTGGATACAGCAACGGTGGGTCAATCGGTGGAGCCGGTGCCCAGACTGGCGGATTCGACATCAAAGGATCAAGTGGAGTAACCAGTGGACAGGGTGCTGGATACAACAACGGAGGAGCCGGTGTCCTGGTTGGCGGATTCGGTGCCAGTGGATCAAGTGGAGTAGGCAGTAGCCAGGGTGCTGCCGGTGTTCAGGTTGGAGGATTCGACAGCAGCGGATCAAGTGGAGTAGCCAGTAGCCAGGGCGCTGGATACAGCAGCGGTGGATCAAACGGAGGATCCGCTGTTCAGGTTGGAGGATTCGGCACCAGTGGATTAAGCGGAGTAGCCAGTAGCCAAGGTGCTGGATTCGGCAACGGCGGTCAGTCTGGTGGCAATGGGTACAACAGTGATGGACATTCTGGAAACTTCGGTGGTCAGGGTGGTTTCACCTCCCAAAGCTCCAGTTCCTCAAGTTCAAGCAACAGCAGCAGCCAGCAGAAAAGCTCTACCAACTTTAGCTCCTTCGGCAACGGTCAATATGTTCCACCTCAATAAAACACCGTTCAACGCCAGCGTCTACTTGATCTATCATGGAAAGTAAGGAAGACCTGGAGACGGGAATCATGAGTCCATATGTCCAATCAGACAGTAAAAAGGGGACAATTCAGACAACTCCCTATAAATTTGTAAAAGAAATGCAGCCAATGATCTTAAAGCATTTCATTTTACATTCGCGGTGGTACATACATACATACATATACCAAGGCTTTTTCCCCCTTCCAAGGGAGGTAGCCAAAATGGGAAAGGCATAAAAACACTCCCACCCATTTCATCCCTAAATACACTCCACACCAACTCATCTGAGCACCTCCTGGATGACGGGTCATCCCTGCACCTTGCCCACCGCCCTGGGTCAGAAGCAGTGTCCCAAGACACAGCACATCCACAGCAAGGCCGCTTCATTTAATCGGCGACCCCCCCTCTCCGTCCCCCCTTGCATATAAGGAGAGGACGGTACAAAACAGAAAAACTAAATTAATCTTTATTTATTTAGAAGTTTAGCTTCCAGTTGTGGAAGGTAGATGTAATAAATTATTTTAATAGACTAGCTGTTTTCTGTATCCTCATCTACCTCAATTATTTTTTTTCCTTCTGCCTGTTTTTTATCTTCGCCTTCTTTTACTCCTCACTTTCTCCTTTGTAGCATATTCATATATTTTCCAAATTCTTCTGATTTTTTTTATATTTTCCTAAGTGTGTGATTTGAAGACATATGAAATTGCAATTACAAAACCTCAGATGAATATACACATACGTCTATACTTGTATAATACTGAGAATACATACATTCGACCCATATGCCTATATACAGAGACACACAATACTCCCTTATCATGCGACGACAGAACTCTTACGTGTCTTACATCTCATATATCAAAAATATTCTGCAAAGTACATTATAAAACAGGATATGAAGTGTAATACTTCCAGAGAAATCTTTACATATCATCGCTGGTCCATCAGGTTTAAAAAGCCAACTAATGGCTCAATATCTACAAGAGCGTAGGAGTACCCATGTATCTTACATTTTATTCATGTCATGAGACTCGTGATGGTCTTCTGCCAAAATGACAGGACATTCTTTTGTGTAAAGAAGACACTTTGCCTAAGAACACTTAAACATTTGTTGAAAGTGGGCTGTTGCAATGCAGAATATCGAAGGCCAGTGGAGTTGAACAGTACAGTATATAATGTAATCATCGAAACCCAACAGTGGGACTGAGATGTGTGTGTCCGCCAAGCAAAGACCTAATGGACCTCATAGAAATGCATGAGTGGCAAGTATTGTATGTCATTAACCCTTCTAACATATAGTCCAGAGGGATTATACAGGATACCTGCTTAACCGCATCCTTCCTCTCGTTACTACCCACATGCTTTCCCGCGAGGAAAATGCATCCATGATTGTATGGGTTTCGGAAATATGACCATCGTCATAAGTGGTCCATGTGGTACTCCGCTTGTTACTTGACACTATAATTAGCTCACCTTGGTTATTGTTTTCATTCATCCCAACCTTTCACCTATGACATTGCCCAGTTTACTTTGCAAAGCATTCTCTTATGAGTGATATATGCATATACATATATATATATATATACATATATATATATATATATATATATATATATATATATATATATATATACGTGGAGTTAAAAACGACAGCATTGTTGTAGTTGTTCAGTCTTTTCTTTGTATTCTCGATTTTCCTGATAAGAGATTTTCCATTGACTGGGTGGATTGAAACTAGGTCTCTATATTCTTCCATTTGTTCATATTTGATATCAACGTTTCGTCTTAAATAAGACATTATCAAGATATAACTGAAATAATAAAAATTACATGGTAACAGTAAAGGTACTAGAAAATAACAAGATATAACTGAAATAACAAATATTACATGGTGACAATAAAGGTACTAGACAATATCAAGACACAACTGAAATAACAAAAATTACATGGTAACAGTAATAATAAAGGTGACAAATTTATAAAAAATACGGAGACTTACGTATTTAAAGAGAAGGAAGGGTGTGAGAGAGCTGGGGATGACAGAAGTATATATACCTAAGATCAGGTCAGACCAAGGGGGGGGGGGGAGGAACAGACAATAAGGACCTCAGAGGTCAAGGGTAAGGGGGGGGGTTGGGGGGAGGGTTAGGCGGGTGCGGTCACCGAGGGTGGGGGAGGAGGTGGAGGGAGAGAGAGAGAAGGGGTAGAGGGAGAGGGGGGATTTTTATTTCTAAATAAAGGAATAGAGGAGATTACATTGCATTGAATGTTAATGACCGGATTTTTGTCCTTAATGTGAAAGGCTTCGAGTAGTTGTAGTCTCCTAGGGTCATTGCTTGATCCAATAATTTTGGTGTTGTTGATCAAATCATCTCTCCTGAGTGCAGCTTTATGGGAACTCCTATGATGTCCTTTGATTGCCCCCTCTTGTAGGTGGAAAGTTAGGCGACGGCTGACTTTACATCTAGTAAAACCAATGTAAGAATGGGGGAGGAAATTACAATCCTCTATTCCTTTATTTAGAAATAAAAATCCCCCCTCTCCCTCTACCCCTTCTCTCTCTCTCCCTCCACCTCCTCCCCCACCCTCGGTGACCGCACCCGCCTAACCCCCACCCCCCCTTACCCTTGACCTCTGAGGTCCTTATTGTCTGTTCCTCCCCCCCCCCCGTGGTCTGGCAGGATCTTAGGTATATATACTTCTATCATCCCCAGCTCTCTCACACCCTTCCTTCTCTTTAAATACGTAAGTCACCGTATTTTTTATAAATTTGACACTTTTATTATTACTGTTACAATGTAATTTTTGTTATTTCAGTTTTGTCTTGATATTGTCTAGTAACTATATTGTCACCATGTAATATTTGTTATTTCAGTTATATCTTGTTATTGTCTAGTACCTTTACTGTTACCATGTAATTTTTGTTATTTCAGTTATATCTTGATAATGTCTTATTTAAGACGAAACGTTGATATCAAATAAGAACAAATGGAAGAATATAGAGACCTAGTTTCAATCCACCCAGTCAATGGAAAATCTCTTATCAGGAAAATCGAGAATACGAAGAAAAGACTGAACAACTACAACAATGCTGTCGTTTTTAACTCCACGTGTATTACTGAGAACCTGCTCCCCCCTTTACTAATATATATATATATATATATATATATATATATATATATATATGTATGTATATATATATATATATATATATATATATATATATATATATATATATATATATACTGACATCCAAACGGAAAAACCCACTATCAATTAGGGGGATAGGTAGGAGAATTCGTAGTTTCACTCTCACGCCTCACGTTTAAGCCGTTCCCTAACACCTTCTCCTATACATTCATCCTTCCCATCCCTAATGTTAGAATCCTACAAAACTACAAGGTTTACCCAAGTGCTGATATATTTTATACCCAACTCAGAATATCGATCGCAACACTAAGGCCAATGTAAGGATATATGAGTCTTCGTTTTCTCTGAGTGAGCACGGAGTGGCTGTTTGTTGAAGTGTGAATAGGCGACAGGCATCTGCTAAGACAGTGCGGATTTGTTTAAAGCCGCTGATGCTTTGGCCCGTAGTATGCGTACAGTACTGCCTGCTACTTGGAATTCCATTATCATCCCCTCTGACTTAAAAAAGTGTCTGGTTGTCCTTATCTGAAATGGAAATGGAGACAGGCAGGGTTGCAACAATTACTGCCGTATTACATTACTCAAAGTACCTAACAAGATGGTCGGTTATCTTTTTCTGGCAGGATTCGTCCCATTCTCTTAAAGTTTCAAAGGACTGAACAGCCTGGGTTCACGTCCGAGAAGTCAACAGCTGATCGGATCCTAACGCTATCTTCTTATGTTGTGCAGATGTGAGTTTCGACAGAGTATGCTTGCAGCCTCTCTCAAAGTGGTGTATGATTTAGTGCATCATGGGGTGCTCCAAAGTTTCTGTCGATCCGTGAGAATACTGGGAAGATTACTGACCTGATGTCTGGCTTATGCTCAGGGCCAGATAGTGTTATAAAAATGTGAAGGTGTTTAATTTGTTCTGTTAATTCAAGAGAAAAAAAATAGAACGTCCTCGCCCCAGCATATATAAACATCATGAAGTGGGTATTAGACAGAGTTGGTGGAGTTGGTGATCAATACAATTACGTATCATCCATTAGCAACACTAAGGTAATAGGCCTTGTCTTTGATAATGATACTATACTTGTCGTGGGGTCATTGGAGGTCCTGGCTGCAGTCCTCGATTCACTGTACAAGGATATGATACCACAAGGACTCCAGGTCTCCGGGACCAGGAGTAGGTCCAGGCATTTGGATGCCTACTGGATAACACAGTTCAGTTTGATCATGAACGTGGTTAGGACGCTGAAGTCTTAGAATGTTTGATATATATTGGTACTGTAGTGCTCAGAAGTGTTGGGTCATGTCAAGAAGTTCTCCGAAAAGTAACGTAGCCTATGTTGCTATTGGCTTGCTTAACCAGAGGATGTTGTCTTGTCGATATTTACGCTGGAGAACAAAGATTCAGATGTTGAGGATGCCAATGCTTCCTGCCTTTCTGTGTGGCTATAGAACATGAACATCTAATAATGAATTGAAGAAATGTTTCGACGTTGTAAGTATCAAATACCTTGGTAGAATCATAGATTAAGGCTGAAATGGTTGTATCAAATCAGTGACTACTTAGTGATATTTGGTAAAGGCCTTTTGGCAACATAATTTCTTAATATGAACTTTGTCTATATGGGTATGTTTAAAGATTCTCCGATAACAATATCCATTTCTTATTTACTATGCCCACCACACTGTCAGAGATATTAGAAAATAATTTATATGTGGGAGTTTTGAAGTAAGAGTCCCAAATACGTGTCTGCTAAAAATATATACTTCTCCTTGATTATTCTTTCCAACACATCCAAGCACTAATTCCCATTAACCACTGCCTGACCCTGTGCGGTAACCCCGATCTAATCAAATTCCTGCACCCAAGATCACCAACCTCACTCCATTAAGTCCTTACTAACTCCCTAAAGTACGACTGGCAGTAAGCTAGCCGCCCTAGACCCCATTAACCATATACGAGGAGGTGAACAGTCGACATTTGTCACCTCTCCTCCTTACAAATGGTTGAGGAAATACATTTGAATTTAAAAGAGAGATTTCGGGTCCTGTCCAGGGACAAAGTACCGACCCGCAGACTCATGTTTCCATATGGACGTGAGGGTGTTGACGGATTTTGAAGAATGACGGCAGGGAGATAATTCTATTTAGCGTCAGTCTTGCAGAATTATTACTTGTAGTTACCTGCTTTTATTCCCAGTTAATATGTTTATTATAAAAGCTACTTATGAGGTATGACTTTTATACTAATATCTACTGAATTAGAATTTTTAATGTAACATGTTTACCACTGAAACATCTGCTGAAGTGTGATTGGAAATGTGAAAATTATAGCCCGATGAGATTGAAATTTATACATTTAGCACTAATTGACAGAGTAAACCTTTACAGATGGAGAGAATAGTGTAGTGACAAGCGATAAAAAACAAAAACAGTACTGCCCGATATACAACCAATAGGATAAGTTATATGAAAGGGTTCTGTATATAAAAATCAAATGTGCTCAAGACACGAGAGAAGGCCGGTTGTTTGAAATGCTGTCTTTAGACGATACTTGGACCAAAGTTATCCATTCTATTTGGGAATATGACCAAGAGTTTAGCCCTGAAGCAAAACAATGACCACATAACTTGGATACAGAACGCAAACTTTTACATTAATGCGTTTTCTAGTCACACGTGGCTTTCCCAAACTACATATTTTTTACATTTCAACCTTATGCTTTCCATTTTGACTTTGTTGAGATCTTTTGGTGAACCACAGATGGATGTGCATGCATGAGCAGAAATAAATCCGCATACTCATACGCACAAACAACCCTGCATACAAACGATTTGCCGTAAAACCGCAAGGTTTCCTTGTGTACCTTTTCCTTGAAAGCGCTTTCTGGCTCGCGCAAGTATATAAGCAGGCGCGCATCGGACCATTGCCGTCATTAGCCAACATGCAGCTCCTGGTGAGTTCAAAGCGTCATATGGTTCCTCACATTCAGTGTCTAAGTGGTGAGCGAGTGAACCAGTTCTAAGTGCCCTGTATTTCACTGCGTTGTTCTTAGTCAAGAAAATAAAGTGAACATTTTTCAGATGTTATCAACCAGAGAACATATCTAATCGATTATATGGACCTTTCCAGACACTGACAGCTGTTGTCGCCGCTTTGGCTTGCGCCCTTCTTCAACCGGGCTACGGCCTACCTGCCCTCTCGAAACTGTCGGGCGGCTCAGGGACCAACGGAGGTTACACAGGACAGGGAGCATCAGGATTTGGTGGGGCAGGAGATCATGGGGGCAACCACGCAGGACAGGGATCCGGAAGTGGAGTGTTCCTTAATACCGGAGGACATACAGGGCAAGGGGGAGACTACGAAGGACAGGTAGTATCGGGGGGTCATGATGGGGGGCACGTATCACATGGAGGAATAGTAAACGCTGCTGGGTCCTTTGCAGGACAAGTAGGCATAGGAAGTAGTGCAGGCTATGGAGAAAACGGTGGCACTACCAGCTGCCCCGAAGGAGAAGTCCTCCATGTTGATGGAAAATGCGCCAAGCCAGAAGTAAACAGAAACTTCTTTGTCTACACGGCTCCCGAAACCGAAGCAGTCTATGGCCCAGCTCCAGAGATTCCACCTCCACAAATAGATTACAACGTTGTCTTCATTAAAACTCCTGAGGGACAGGAAGGTCAAGACCCTGTTGTGGTTCCTCCCCCACAACAGAAGACCCTTATCTACGTCCTCAACAAGCAGGAGGAAGGAGGAGGACCTGGAATCATCGAAGTCACCACTCCTCCTGCCGAAAACCCAGAGGTCTACTTTGTTCAGTATGCAGAGGGCGAGAATACTGAGCTTCCCGGTGGCATCGATCTCCACACTGCTCTCCAGTCTGCAGCAAACCTCGAAGGACAGGTTATAGGGAACAATGGAGGTGGCGTCGTGGGTGCTGGTGGTCATCAAGCAGGTGACTCCAACACAGGGTTCGTTGGCCAGGTCACTGGACACGGTAGTGGCGCATTAAGTGGTGTATCCATCGGCCAGCAGTCTGGTGGACACAGCAACTTTGGATTGAACGGAGGAGTGGGGGCCCAGATTGCTGGGTTCAACAACGGAGGAACCGGAGTCCAGGGTGGCGGATTTAGCACCAGTGGATTAAGTGGAGTAGCCAGTAGCCAGGGTACTGGATACAGCAACAGTGGGTCAGTCGGTGGAGCCGGTGCCCAGACTGGCGGATTCGACATCAGAGGATCAAGTGGAGTAAGCAGTGGACAGGGTGCTGGATACAACAACGGAGGAGCCGGTGTCCAGGTTGGCGGATTCGGTATCAGTGGATCAAGTGGAGCAGGTAGTAACCAGGGTGCTGCCGGTCTTCAGGTTGGAGGATTCGGCAGAAGCGGATCAAGTGGAGTAGCCAGTAGCCAGGGCGCTGCATACAGCAGCGGTGGATCAAACGCAGGATCCGCTGTCCAGGTTGGAGGATTCGGCACCAGTGGATTAAGCGGAGTAGCCAGTAGCCAGGGTGCTGGATTCAGCAACGGCGGTCAGTCTAGTGGCAATGGGTATAGCAGTGATGGACGTTCTGGAAACGTCGGAGGTCAGCGTGGTTTCACATTCCAAAGCTCCAGATCCTCAGGCTCGAGCAACAGCAGCAGCCAGCGCAAAAGCTCTACCAACTTCAGCTCCTTAGGCAACGGCCAATATGTTCCACCTCAATAAAATACCGTTCAACGCCAGTGTCTACTTGATCTATCATGGAAAGTAAGGAAGACCTGGAGGCGGGAAGCACGAGTCCATATAAGTCCATATGTTCAATAAGACAGTAAAAAAGGGACAATTAAAACAACTCCCTAAAAATCTGTAAAACAAATGCAGCCAACTATCTTAAAGCATTTAACACTTGTGTTTTGTACAAAACAGAAAACGAAATCAATCTTTATTTATTTAGAAGTTTAGCTTCCAGTTCTGGAAGGTAGATGTAATAAATTATTTTCACAGACCAGTTATTTTGTGTATCCTATATTTTTTACTTTTTGCTTGCTTTTTTCCTTCATCTTCTTGTACTCCTTTTTCTTTTCTTTTCCGGCATATTCATTCTTATATTTTCCAGATCCTTCTGATTTTTTATATTTTTCTACGGGTGTGATTTGTAGATATATAAAATTGCAATCGCAAAACCTTAGATGCATATGAACATGTCTATGCATGTATAATACAGAGAATTCATACTTACAATCAACACGTCTGCCTATATACGGTGACACATAGTACTCTCTTATCATGGTACGACAGAACTTTTATATATCCTACACATCTCCTATACATCAAAAAATATTCTGCTAAATACATTATAAAACAGGATATGAACTGTAACACTTCCAGAGATCTGTACACATCATCGCTGGTCCACCAAGTTAAAAACAAATAAATAAAAAATAGAATAAATGGTATACGCTCAATGCTACTGTTTTCATTCATTCCAACTTTTCATTCATTGCCCTGTTTACCTTGCACAGCATTCTCTTATGAGTGATTTGTTAAAAGTAATATTATATTATATATATATATATATATATACTGAGATTCAAATAAAAAAAATAATCAATTAAGAGGATAGGCAGAGGGATTCACAAATTCACTCATACGCCTCACGTCTACGCTGATCACCTACGCTTTCTCCTATGCATCATAAGAACACAAGATCATAAGAATGAAAGAGACTACAAAAGACCATGAGACCTACACTTGGAAATTCCATGTCCATTACCACATGTCATCCCAATTCATAAAGTTGTCTAACAGTTTCTTAAAACAAACGCTCACAACATGGTTACTAACTCTGTCCATTCGTTGACCACCCTATTAGTAAACCAATTCTTGCCTATTTCCTTCTTAAATCTAAATTTGTCTAGTTTAAATCTATTACTGCGAGTCCTGCTGTGTTGTTTTGATATGATGAGCTTGTTTGTGTCGCCCTTGTTAAAAACCTTTGATCCACTTAAACACCTCTATTAAATCACCCCGCAATCTGCGTCTTTCGAGAGAGTGTAAATCAAGGTGATTAAGCCTCTCTATATAACTTTCTGATCCAATGTGTCATTTTGGTGATTCTCCTTTATACTGATTCTAGTGAATTGATGTCCATTCTATAAGACGGAGACCAAAACTGCACCACATAGTCATGGATGGGTCTAACTAACGCTAGATAAAGTTTGATCATTTCCTCTACATTCTATTCGTAACCGTCCTAGTAATGAAGCCTAATGCTCTGTTTGCTTTATTCCTGGCGCTAATGGAATGTTTCCTGGATTTAAGGTCAGGACTCACTAGAACACCCAAGTCTCTCTTGCATTCAGTTTTCTCTAAAAACGTGTTATCTAAGCTATATCTATTTTTGGGTTTGTGTAGCCCAACGTTTAACACGCCGCACTTTGAAATATTGAAGTTCATTTGCCATATCACCGACCATGTGAACAATTTGTTAAGATCGTCCTGCAGAATCTCGGTGTTTTCTCTTGACCTAATTAGACGTCCTATTTTAGTGTCGTCCAGAAATTTACTAACACTATTACAGTATTAATCCCATTGCCCAAGTCGTTCATGTACATAATGAACAATAAGGAACCAAAAACCGAACCCTGGGGAACTCCACTAGAAACACTCCCCAATTTGGATTTTACACCATTTATGGTTACCCGCTGTTTTCTGTCACTGATCCAAGCTCTATTCCATTCTAATACTTTTCCTCCTATGCCATGGACTTTTATTTTATTTAGTAGTCTCTCGAGCACTTTTCTAAAGTCAAGGTAAATAACTATCATTATTATCTGACGCCTTATATACGTTAGTGTAAAAAGATAGAAGATTAGTCACACATGGCTTACCCTTGGAGAAACCATGCTTTGAGTCACGATTCAAATTATGTCTCGATGTGATCTCTTAGACTATTAACTATTATTGATTCAAGCATTTTACCTATAACTGATATTAATCTGACTGGCCTATAGTTGCATATAAACGATTTATCTTCCTTTTTGAAAACAGAAACAACGCTTGCCTGATGTCTGCCGACTTGTTAAATATTTCTGTTAACTGTTCGCAGATTTCAAATTTACAATATTTAAGTACTCTCGCAAAGATTTCGTTTGGACCTGGGATTTTGTAGCTTTAAGTCTTCCAATCTGCTTGACTAATTCTACCTTATTAATGTTGATATTAGATAGTCCACTTTCTTCATCCCCACTGAAAATCAGATCGCAGTCAGGTACCTTATCTAACCTCTCTTTAGTAAACACCGAGAGAAAATATTTATTAAACGCCTCTCTCAATTTTTCCTCCGATTCTATCATGACATTTTCGTCATTTTGAATTGGGCCTATCCTTTCCTTTTTTTTTTCTGTAAAGATGAAAGAAGCCCTTTGGGTTGGATCTCGCTTGTCTGGCAACCTTAATTTCATAGTTATGTTTCGATGTGCGCGTATTCCTTTTAAGTAGTTTTGCTATATCATTATAAGGTGCGTTTCCCCGTTTTTTGAATGTTACGTAAAGTCCTCTTTTCATTTTGATCTCATGTTTCAGCCTGTCCGTCATCCATTTGGGAGTATTACTATTCTCCCGTATCGACTTGAAGGGAATCAATTTATTTTGTGCATTTAGAGTTAAATATGTTAGGTTATTTTACATTTCATCCAAATTGCATATCCTCCGTGACCCGACCCTTGACCGCGCTAATGACGACCAAAATGACCGTGTATCTGACCCCGTCACAACCCCCTGGTTCGGCCCCGTAAGTGATCAAATGTCACATATAGTCTCTCATCACATGAAAATTATCTCTTAAAGTCTGGTACTTGAACGTTATTCGTACTTTTTCATTCTTCCCAAATAATACTAAATCTTACTTTTTGATGATCGCTAGAGCCTAGCCTATCTCCCACTTTTGCGTTACTCATTAGATGCTCATTATTAGTTAAGAGTAAGTCCAGAGTATTCTCTCCCCTCGTAGGATCGGTAATGATTTGTTTTAGGAAATTATCCTGCACCACATCTAAGAAATTTTCGCTTCCTGATCTCCTTCCCATTCCAAATAGCTCGATAGCCACACCTATGAACTTGTTAGAATCCTACAAAACTACAAGATTTACCCAAGTGCTGATATATTTTATACCCAACTCAGAATTTCGTTTGCAACACTAAGACCAATCCAAGGATAGATGAGTCTTCGTTTTCTCCGAGTGAGCTCGGAGTGGCTATTTATTGAAGTGTGGAGAGGCGACTGACACCTGCTAAGACAGCGCGGAGTTGTTTAAAGCATCTGATGCTATGGCCCGTGGGTTGTATGCAGTACTACCTGCTACTTGGAATTCCATTATTATTTCCTCTGACTTAAAAAAAGTGTCTGGTCGTCCATATCTGAAAGGAAAATGGAGACAGGCAGGGTTGCAACAATTACCGCCATATTACATTACTCAGTGTCCTGGGTAAGGTGGTCGGCCATCTTTTTCTGGCAGGGTTCGTTCATTCAAAGGACTTAGCAGTCTGGGTTCACGTCCGAGAAGTCAACAACTGATCGGATCCTAACGTTATGCTCTTGTGTCGTCCAGATGTGAGATTCAACAGAGAAATGCTTCAGTGCATCGTGGGGTGCTTCGGAGTTTCTGTCGATCCGTGTGATTCCTGCGTATATTACTGACATGATGTCTGGTCTATGCTCTGGGCTAAAGAGTGTTGTAGAAATGTGGAGGCATTTAATTTTTTATGTTAATTCAAGAGAAAAAATTAGAGCGTCCTTGCCTCAGCATAAATAAA
The DNA here is from genome assembly GCF_046742065.1 of Oratosquilla oratoria. Lineage (NCBI taxonomy): Eukaryota > Metazoa > Arthropoda > Malacostraca > Stomatopoda > Squillidae > Oratosquilla > Oratosquilla oratoria. The sequence continues at coordinate 30,205,433 of NC_134779.1, read as the reverse complement.
CATGGAGTGGGTATTAAACGTAATTGTTGATCAATTCAATTGCGGATAATCCATTAGTATCACTAAGGTCACAGGCATTGTCTTGGCCATTGTTGTGGGGTCATTGGAGGTCCTGGAGCAGCCCTTTATTCACTGTACAAGGACGCGAGACCACAGAGACTCCGAGTCTCCGGGACCAAGAGTAGGTCCAGGCATTTGAATGCTTACTGGATAACAACGTTTTAGTTTGATCATTCATGTGGTGAGGACATTGAGGCCTTGGAATGCTTGATATATATGGGTACTGCAGTGCACAGCAGTGTTGGGTCATGTCAAGAATTTCTCCTATGGTGTTACTGACTTGTTTAACCAGAGGATGTGCCTTTGTCGATAGTTACGCGGGAGAACAAAGGTCCAAATATTGAAGATGCTAATGTTTCCTGCCTTTCTGTATGGCTATAGAATATGAAAATCTTATAATGACTTGAAGAAATGTCTCGACGTTTTTAGTACCAAATGCCTTTAGAGAATATTAGATTATCACTTAAATGGCTGTATCAGTATCAGCGACTACTTAGTGATATTTGGTAAAGGCCTGTTGGCAACATAATTTCTTAACATTTACTTTGTCTGCATGGGTACGTGTAAAATTCTCCGATATCAATATCTATTTCTTTTTCATTATGTTTATAACACTGTTATAGATATTAGAAAATAATTTCACATATGTAAGTCTTGAATTTTGAGTCCAAAATACGTGTCCAGTAATAATCTATACTTCTCTCTGATTACTCTTTCCAACATATTTCCTACCGCGTTTGTGAAAAATACACACCCAAGCACCTATTCCAATTAACCACAGTTATCAGTTTTTATTCCCAGATAACATGCTCATCATAAAAACGATTTCTGAGGTATGACTATTCACACTAATATCTACTAATTTAGGATTTGTAAAGAAACATGTTTATCAAGGAAACAGCTACCAAAGTGTGATTGTAAATGTAAAAATCATTGCCTGATTATATTGAAAAGTATACGTTTGGCACTATTTGACAGATGGAAAATATACAGATGGAGAGAATCGTGTAGAGACAAACGATAAGCAAGAAAAACTGGACTACCAATATGACAAGGTATAAAAATGGTCTGTAAATAATTATATATATATATATTTATATATATATATATATATATATATATATATATATATATATATATATATATATTCGTGTGTGTGTGTGTGTGTGTGTGTGTGTGTGTGTGTGTGAGTGTGTGTGTGTGTGTGTGTTTGTGTGTGTTTGTATTTGTGTGTATGTGTGCTGAAGATATTAGATAAGGCCGGTTGTTTGAATACTCTCCTTATACGATACTGGACCAAAGTTAGCCAACCAATTTGCGAAGATAACCAAGAGTATGGCCTTGAAAGAAAACGATGATGGATACAGACTGTAAATTTTTACATTAATGCGTTTTCTAGTCACACGAGGCTTTCCCAAACTAAATAATTTTCACAATTTAACATTGTACTTTTCAGTTTGAATTTTGTTAAGGTCCTTTGGGGAACTACACATGAATGTGCATGAACGAGTAAAAATAAATGCGCATACTCATACGCACAAACAACCCTGCATACAAACGATTTCCCGTAAAACCACAAGGTTTCCTTGTACATCTTTTCCTTGAGAGCATTTTCTGGCTCGCGCAAGTATATAAGCAGGCGCGCATCGACCATTGCCGTCATTAGCCAACATGCAGCTCCTGGTGAGTTCAAAGCGTCATATGGTTCCTCACATTCAGTGTTTAATTAGTGAGCGAGTGAACCAGTTCTAAGTGCCCTGTATTTCTTTGTGTTGTTCTTAGTCAAGAAAAGAAATTGAAAAATTTTCAGATGTCGTCAAACAGATAACATATCTAATCGATTATATGAACATTTCCAGACAGTAACAGCCGTTGTCGCCGCTTTGGCTTGCGTCCTTCTTCAGCCGGGCTACGGCCTACCTGCCCCGGCGAAACTGTCGGGCGGTTCAGGGACCAACGGAGGTTACACACGGCAAAGAGCATCAGGGAATAGTGGGGCAGGAGATCATGGAGGCCACCACGCAGTACAGGGAGGATCTGGAAGTGGAGCGTTCCTTAATACCGGAGGACATACAGGGCAAGGGGGTCATGATGGAGTGCACGTATCACATGGAGGAACAGTAAGCGCTGCTGGGACCTTTGCAGGACAAGGAGGCACAGGAAGTAGTGCAGGCTATGGAGAAAACGGTGGCACTACCAACTGCCCCGAAGGAGAAGTCCTCCATGTTGATGGAAAATGCGCCAAGCCAGAAGTAAACAGAAACTTCTTTGTCTACACGGCTCCCGAAACCGAGGCAGTCTACGGCCCAGCTCCAGAGATTCCACCTCCACAAATAGATTACAACGTTGTCTTCATTAAAACTCCTGAGGGACAGGAAGGTCAAGACCCTGTGGTGGTTCCTCCCCCACAACAGAAGACCCTTATCTACGTCCTCAACAAGCAGGAGGAAGGAGAAGGACCTGAAATCATCGAAGTCACTACTCCTCCTGCCGAAAACCCAGAGGTCTACTTTGTTCAGTATGCAGAGGGCGAGAATACTGAGCTTCCCGGTGGCATCGATCTCCACACTGCTCTCCAGTCTGCAGCAAACCTCGAAGGGCAGGTTATAGGGAACAATGGAGGTGGCGTCGTGGGTGCTGTTGGTCATCAAGCAGGTGGCTCAAACACAGGGATCAATGGCCAGGTCACTGGACACGGTAGTGGTGCACCAAGTGGTGTATCCATCGGTCAGCAGTCTGGTGGACACAGCAACTTTGGATTGAACGGAGGAGTGGGGTCCCAGATTGCTGGGTTCAACAGTGGGTCAATCGGTGGAGACGGTGCCCAGACTGGCGGATTCGATATCAGAGGATCAAGTGGAGTAACCAGTGGACAGGGTGCTGGATATAACAACGGAGGAGCCGGTGTCCAGGTTGGCGGATTCGGTACCAGTGGATCAAGTGGAGTAGGCAGTAGCCAGGGTGCTGCCGGTGTTCAGGTTGGTGGATTCGGCAGCAGCGGATCAAGTGGAGTAGCCAGTAGCCAGGGCGCTGCATACAGCACCGGTGGATCAAACGCAGGATCCGCTGTCCAGGTTGGAGGATTCGGCACCAGTGGATTAAGCGGAGTAGCCAGTAGCCAAGGTGCTGGATTCAGCAACGGCGGTCAGTCTGGTGGCAATGGGTACAGCAGTGATGGACGTTCTGGAAACGTCGGTGGTCAGCGTGGTTTCACCTTCCAAAGCTCCAGTTTCTCAAGCTCGAGCAACAGCAGCAGCCAGCGCAAAAGCTCTACCAACCTCAGCTCCTTAGGCAACGGCCAATATGTTCCACCTCAATAAAATACCGTTCAACGTTCAATGTCTACCTTGATCTATTATGGAAAGTAAGGAAAGGGAATAATTAAGACAACTCCCTACAACTCTTGTAAAACATATTGCGCCAATTAACTTAAAGCATTTCATTTTACGCTCGCGTTGGTGTAAAACAGATAGACGAAATCAATCTATATTTATCTATTTAAGTTTAGCTTCTAATTGTGGAAGTTAGATGTAATAAATTATATTCATAAAACAGTTATTTCTCTATCCTAGAATCTTTCAACAGTTAACGTTTTTTTCATCTTCCTCTACTTTTTCTCTTTCTTTTCCTCATTTTTGTGGCAGATTTTTTGATATGTTTTCAAATGCTTTTGACTTCAAGTGTATATTTAGGAAGGTTAATATAAATATATCTTTTATGCTTTGGCAACGCAGAGAATATATGTTTGCTGATAACACTTTTGCCTTTTCTAAAAGACAATGCCTCTAGCACATTTACCTTTCTGTTGTACATCAGTTACCTGTACAAGCAATAATATTGAAAGTAGAATACAGAAAATAATAAAAAGTTGAACACTTCCAGATCTCTATATATCATCATTTGCCCTTCATCTTTACAGTCAGCTGAGTGGTAATCGCTGATAGTCTTCAAAAGTGGTCCATGAGGCTCTCCGGTTATCACCTTACACTGAGTAGCTCCTCCTGCTTCCTGTTCTCTTCCTTCTTTCTTCAGGCAATTCCTCGTCGTCTCCAACCCTTCACCTTTGATATCGCCTTTTTGTCTTTCACAGCATTCTCTTATGAATGATCTGCCATTTCTTTTATTGAGATCCAAATATAGGTAGGCCAACAGAAATTGAAAGCATTCGCCGGGAAGTGAACCTTTTGAGTCACACACACCAAACATCACGGTTTCTTTGAACAAACTTCCATGTAGCAAACCTTCTTATTCCAAATCCCTCAAGAGTCACACTTATAAACTTAGTACTTCAATGCCCGAGGTGTGGCAAAGTAGACCGACCGCATCCTACATAACTGCAGGGTTTACCAAAGTGCTTTTTTCAGACATAACATGGACTAGTCGCAACACTCATGCAATGCATCAATGCATCAGAACAATCCTGATGTGTAATTCAATGTTTTTAACCTGAAGAAGTTCAGGAATGATGTAGGCGTCCAGAAATATGCGGTAATACTCTCTAATTTAAGAAAAGTGTTAGACACACTTAAAAACCCTGGAGGGCTGTGCAATGTCAAATTGAAAGCTGACAATGATTCATTGGGTTACGTTCAAGGTTGAGGAGATGTGTGGCGTCGCGCAAGACGCTGGGAAATATGGAGATGATCTATGATGCCAGATTGGCTGGGTATCTGGACCTACACAGGAATGAAACTCCGGACTAGAACTCTAATGAAAATGATATGTCAAGGGGATCGCCGAGGCCGTCGAGGTTCATTTCTATACGAATGACCTCAGACTCGTTCTAAACATGTGACTCAGGTGAGAACTGTCCAAACAGCTGATGAACAGCCAATGTTGGACATTTAATGATATAGAAGGTGAGGAGACTACGCCAGGAGGCACGTAACTGCGACCGATGCCATCGCCTTTCCCTCTTGGGACAGATAACAGTCACTGCTGGGAACCGAAGAGAAGTGTCGGATTTGAACCCACGACTAAGCGAATGCGAGACCAGCACGCTTTCGATTACGCCAATAGCGTGTAGAGTTGTAAGGCAATACAAATCCAGAACAGTCCTGGCCACAGAATCTAACTGCCCTAGATGCAACCATCACACTGAGAACACTGAACACCACATTCTACACTCACCTCCCCGCATTAAAAATCCCTAAGAAATGACTCATTACGGGCGTGTCCGGCGTTTCGTTGCCGTTTATTTAGGGGCCGTGGGTCTCCCGCTAGAAAGAACTGGGGTAATGCATTGATTGATTGACCTAGTAGATATGTAATACTAGTCTTTTTGGCCGCACATCTGCTAAGGTTTGCGGTGGCAAACCTACATGAGACCTTCGGGTAACCAAAGATCTTTGGGAGACAATGTCAGTCTCGCATTCCTCCACGACAATAGACCTAGTAAACCATTTTTTTTTTTTTAATCACTGATCTAAAAACGCAGGGTGATCCTTTGAACCAGACAGCCTGACTTTAGGCTGAAGCTTTGACGGAGTAAACATCAGCTAACAAGGCTGTTCGACTAAAAGACGTATGGTGAGGAGGTGCATAGGTTCTCATACGTTTTGTACGAGTCGTATCGATATAACATGAACGATTATGGCAACAGCAGCCAGAATGAAACAGGCGCCACTTGGTAAAGAAAAGTTAATCGAGGTGATGGGTTGAGCCCCTCCCCTCACCAACAAAGGAATCACGTGAAATACAGCCAAATAATACGGCCTACCGGTATCTCGTCACAGAAGGAAGCTGGTGGTATAGTAATTAATTGTTGCAGTTGTTACATTACAAATCATACTGTAGCAGTGCATAAGTTGATTTGGTTGTCGTGGACGTGTATGGAAAGACGCAGAGTGCGGGGTGATCTAATAGAAGTGTTCAAGTGGATCAAAGGCTATAACAAGGGTGATGCAAACAAGGTCATCATAATAAAACAACAGGGCAGGACTCGCAGTAATGGGTATAAACTGGACAAATTTAAATTTAAGAAGGAAATAGGCAAGAATTGGTTTACAAATAGGGTGGTCGATGAATGGAATAAACTTAGTAACCACGTAGTAAGCGCTGAAACTATCAGTTGTTTTAAAAAACGATTAGACAACTTTATAGATGGGGATGACAGGTGGTGATGGATACGGAGCTGCCTAGTGTAGGCCTTATGGTCTTTTGCAGTCTCCTTTATTTCTTATGTTCTTATGTTCTTATATCTAGAGACAGAGAGACATATTACTCACCTGTGCAACACCGCTACATCACTGAAGTACCGATATGTGATAACAGTATGATAATTAAGAAGGTTATGGTGATAACAGTATGGTAACGAGGAAGATGGATTTGATCTTCGTTCGGCAACGAAAGGGTCTTCTGATACTACCGGAGAGAAGTTTGTCGGTAGACAGAGAAACAGACATGGAAACGCCAATCGGTTGATCGAGAGGGACTCGACTCTTTCGGTGCCGCTGAGCGGGAGGGAGGGATGGTTAGGAGATTACGTGCACCCGAGGAAAATACCTTCTGGCGTCGGACAGTAGGAAAGGACACATGACACTCGCTCCGGAAATAGATTAATAAACACTGCGCACTCCTTGAGTTTTGAAGTAAGAGTCCCAAATACGTGTCTGCTAAAAATATATACTTCTCCTTGATTATTCTTTCCAACACATCCAAGCACTAATTCCCATTAACCACTGCCTGACCCTGTGCGGTAACCCCGATCTAATCAAATTCCTGCACCCAAGATCACCAACCTCACTCCATTAAGTCCTTACTAACTCCCTAAAGTACGACCGGCTGTAAGCTAGCCGCCCTAGACCCCATTAACCATATACGAGGATGTGAGCAGTCGACATTTGTCAGATCTCCTCGTTACAAATGGTTGAGGAAATACATTTGAATTTAAAAGAGAGATTTCGGGTCCTGTCCAGGGACAGAGTACCGACCCGCAGAGTTATGTTTCCATATGGACGTGAAGGTGTTGACGGATTTTGAAGAATGACGGCAGGGAGGTAATTCTATTTAGCGTCAGTCTTGCAGAATTATTACTTGCAGTTACCTGCTTTTATTCCCAGTTAATATGTTTATCATAAAAGCTACTTATGAGGTATGATTTTTATACTAATATCTACTGAATTAAATTTCTAATGTAACATGTTTACCAAGGAAACATCTACTGAAGTGTGATTGGAAATGTGAAAATTATAGCCCGATGAGATTGAAATTTATACGTTTGGCACTAATTGACAGAGTAAACCTTTACAGATGGAGAGAATAGTGTAGTGACAAGCGATAAAAAACAAAAACAGTACTGCCCGATATACAACCAATAGGATAAGTTATATGAAAGGGGTCTGTATATAAAAATCAAATGTGCTCAAGACACGAGAGAAGGCCGGTTGTTTGAAATGTTGTCTTTAGACGATACTTGGACCAAAGTTATCCATTCTATTTGGGAATATGACCAAGAGTGTAGCCCTCAAGCAAAACAATGACGACATAACTTGGATACAGAACGCAAACTTTTACATTAATGCGTTTTCTAGTCACACGTGGCTTTCCCAAACTACATATTTTTCACATTTCAACCTTATGCTTTCCATTTTGACTTTGTTGAGGTCTTTTGGTGAACCACAGATGGATGTGCATGCATGAGCAGAAATAAATCCGCATACTCATACGCACAAACAACCCTGCATACAAACGATTTGCCGTAAAACCACAAGGTTTCCTTGTGTACCTTTTCCTTGAAAGCGCTTTCTGGCTCGCGCAAGTATATAAGCAGGCGCGCAAGGGACCATTGCCGTCATTAGCCAACATGCAGCTCCTGGTGAGTTCAAAGCGTCATATGGTTGCTCACATTCAGTGTCTAAGTGGTGAGCGAGTGAACCAGTTCTAAGTGCCCTGTATTTCACTGCGTTGTTCTTAGTCAAGAAAATAAAGTGAAAATTTTTCAGATGTTATCAACCAGAAAACATATCTAATCGATTATATGGACCTTTCCAGACACTGACGGTTGTTGTCGCCGCTTTGGCTTGCGCCCTTCTTCAACCGGGCTACGGCCTACCTGCCCTGGCGAAACTGTCGGGCGGTTCAGGGACCAACGGAGGTTACACAGGACAGGGAGCATCAGGATTTGGTGGGGCAGGAGATCATGGGGGCAACCACGCAGGACAGGGATCCGGAAGTGCAGTGTTCCTTAATACCGGAGGACATACAGGGCAAGGGGGAGACTACGAAGGACAGGTAGTATCGGGGGGTCATGATGGGGGGCACGTATCACATGGAGGAACAGTAAGCGCTGCTGGGACCTTTGCAGGACTAGTAGGCACAGGAAGTAGTACAGGCTATGCAGAAAACGGTGGCACTACCAGCTGCCCCGAAGGAGAAGTCCTCCATGTTGATGGAAAATGCGCCAAGCCAGAAGTAAACAGAAACTTCTTTGTCTACACGGCTCCCGAAACGGAGGCAGTCTATGGCCCAGCTCCAGAGATTCCACCTCCAAAAATAGATTACAACGTTGTCTTTATTAAAACTCCTGAGGGACAGGAAGGTCAAGACCCTGTTGTGGTTCCTCCCCCACAACAGAAGACCCTTATCTACGTCCTCAACAAGCAGGAGGAAGGAGATGGAACTGGAATCATCGAAGTCACCACTCCTCCTGCCGAAAACCCAGAGGTCTACTTTGTTCAGTATGCAGAGGGTGAGAATACCGAGCTTCCCGGTGGCATCGATCTCCACACTGCTCTCCAGTCTGCAGCAAACTTCGAAGGGCAGGTTATAGGAAACAATGGAGGTGGCGTCGTGGGTGCTGGTAGTCATCAAGCAGGTGTCTCAAACACAGGGTTCGTTGGCCAGGTCACTGGACACGGTAGTGGCGCATTAAGTGGTGTATCCATCGGCCAGCAGTCTGGTGGACACAGCAGCTTTGGATCGAACGGAGGAGTGGGGGCCCAGATTGCTGGGTTCAGCAACGGAGGATCCAGCGTCCAGGGTGGCGGATTTAGCACTAGTGGATTAAGTGGAGTAGCCAGTAGCCAGGGTACTGGATACAGCAACGGTGGGTCAATCGGTGGGGCCGGTGCCCAGACTGGCGGATTCAACATCAGAGGATCAAGTGGAGTAACCAGTGGACAGGGTGCTGGATACAACAACGGAGGAGCCGGTATCCAGGTTGGCGGATTCGGTACCAGTGGATCAAGTGGAGCAGGCAGTAGCCAGGGTGCTGCCGGTCTTCAGGTTGGAGGATTCGGCAGCAGCGGATCAAGTGGAGTAGCTAGTAGCCAGGGCGCTGGATACAGCAGCGGTGGATCAAACGGAGGATCCGCTGTCCAGGTTGGAGGATTCGGCACCAGTGGATTAAGTGGAGTAGCCAGTAGCCAGGGTGCTGGATTCAGCAACGGTGGTCAGTCTGGTGGCAATGGGTATAGCAGTGATGGACGTTCTGGAAACGTCGGTGGTCAGCGTGGTTTCACCTTCCAAAATTCCAGATCCTCGAGCTCGAGCAACAGCAGCAGCCAGCGCAAAAGCTCTACCAACTTCAGCTCCTTAGGCAACGGCCAATATGTTCCACCTCAATAAAGCACCGTTCAACGCCAGTGTCTACTTGATCTATCATGGAAATAAGGAAGACCTGTAGGCGGGAAGCGCGAGTCCATGCGAGTCCATATGTTCAATAAGACAGTATAAAAGGGACAATTAAAACAACTCCCTACAAATCTGTAAAACAAATGCAGCCAACTATCTTAAAGCATTTTACACTTGTGTTTTGTACAAAACAGAAAACTAAACCAATCTTTATTTATTTAGAAGTTTAGCTTCCAGTTCTGGAAGGTAGATGTAATAAATTATTTTCACAGACTAGTTATTTTGAGTATCCTAATTTTTTTTCTGCCTGCTTTTTTCCTTCATCTTCTTTTACTCCTTTTTCTTTTCTTTCGCAGCATATTCATTCTTATATTTTCCAGATCCTTCTGATTTTTTATATTTTTCTACGGGTGTGATTTGTAGATATATAGAATTGTAATTGCAAAGCCTTTGATGCATATGAACATGCCTATGCATGTATAATACAGAGAATGCATACTTACAATCGACACGTCTGCCTATATACGGTGACACACAATACTCTTTTATCATGGTGCAACAGAACTTTTACATATCCTACACATCTCTTTTATATAAAAAAAATATTCTGCTAAATACATTATAAAACAGGATATGAACTGCAACACTTCCAGAGATCTGTACACATCATCGCTGGTCCACCAAATAAAAATAAATAAATGAATAAATAAATAAATAAATAAATAAATAAAAAGGGGTATACGCTCAATGTTACTGTTTTCATCCATTCCAACCTTTCATTCATTGCCCTGTTTACCTTGCACAGCATTCTCTTATGAGTGATTTGTTAAAAGTAATATTATATTATATATATATATATATATATATATATATATATATATATATATATATATATATATATACTGAGATTCAAATAAAAAAAATAATCAATTAAGAGGATAGGCAGAGGGATTCAGTAATTCACTCACATGCCTCACGTCTATGCTGATCACCAACGCTTTCTCCTATGCATCATAAGAACACAAGAACATAAGAATGAAGGAGACTACAGGAGACCTACACTTGGCAGTTCCATGACCATTACCACATATCATCCCAATTCATAAAGTTGTCTAACAGTTTCTTAAAACAAACGCTCACTACATGGTTACTAAGTCTGTCCATTCGTTGACCACCCTATTAGTAAACCAATTCTTGCCTATTTCCTTCTTAAATCGAAATTTGTTTAGTTTAAATATATTACTGCGAGTCCTGCTCTGTTGAATTAATATAATGAGCTTGTTTGCGTCACCATTATTAAAAGCCCTTGATCCACTTAAACACCTTTATTAAATCACCCAGCAGCTCTGCGTCTTTCCAGAGAGGGTAAATTAAGGTGATTAAGCCTCTCTTTGTAAGTTAACTTTTTGATCCCATGTATTATTTTGGTGATTCTCCTCTGTACTGATTCCAGTGAATTGATGTCCATTCTATAAGACCAAAACTGTACCTCATAGTCATGGATGGGTCTAACGCTAGATAAAGTTTGATCATTTCTTCTGCATTCTATTCGTAAACGTCCTGGTAATGAAACCTAATGCTCTGTTTGCTTTATTCCTGGTGCTAATGCACTGTCTCTCGATGTGATCTCTTTGTCTATTAACTAATGTTGATTCAAGCATTTTACCTATAACTGATGTCAAACTGACTGGCCTGTAGTTGCATATAGACGATTTATCTCCCTTTTTGAAAACAGGAACAACGCTTGCCTGCCCCAAGCAATAGGTACAAAACCAATGTCCACAGGCTTGTTAAAATTTTCTGTTAACTGTTCGCAGATTTCAAATTTACAATCTTTAAGTACTCTCGCAAAGATTTCGTCTGGACCCTGGGATTTTGTAGCTTTAAGCCTTCCAATCTACTTGACTATTCTACCTTACTAATGTTGATATTAGATAGTCTACTTTCTTCATCCCCACTGAAAATCGGATCGCAGTCAGGTACCTTATCTAACCTCTCTTTAGTAAACACCGAGAGAAAATATTTGTTAAACGCCTCACTCATTTTTTCCTCCGATTCTATCATGACATTTTCGTCATTTTGAATTGGGCCTATCCTTTCCTTATTTTTTGTTCTGTAAAGATGAAAGAAGCCCTTTGGGTTGGATCTCGCTTGTCTGGCAACCTTAATTTCATAGTTACGTTTCGCTGTGCGCGTATTCTTTTTAAGTAGCTTTGCTATATCATTATAAGGTGCGTTTCCCCGTTTTTTGAATGTTACGTAAAGTCCTCTTTTCATTTTGATCTCATGTTTCAGCCTGTCCGTCATCCATTTGGGAGTATTACTATTCTCCCGTATCGACTTGAAGGGAATCAATTTATTTTGTGCATTTAGAGTTAAATATGTTAGGTTATTTTACATTTCATCCAAATTGCATATCCTCCGTGACCCGACCCTTGACCGCGCTAATGACGACCAAAATGACCGTGTATCTGACCCCGTCACAACCCCCTGGTTCGGCCCCGTAAGTGATCAAATGTCACATATAGTCTCTCATCACATGAAAATTATCTCTTAAAGTCTGGTACTTGAACGTTATTCGTACTTTTTTCATTCTTCCCAAATAATACTAAATCTTACTTTTTGATGATCGCTAGAGCCTAGCCTATCTCCCACTTTTGCGTTACTCATTAGATGCTCATTATTAGTTAAGAGTAAGTCCAGAGTATTCTCTCCCCTCGTAGGATCGGTAATGATTTGTTTTAGGAAATTATCCTGCACCACATCTAAGAAATTTTCGCTTCCTGATCTCCTTCCCATTCCAAATAGCTCGATAGCCACACCTATGAACTTGTTAGAATCCTACAAAACTACAAGATTTACCCAAGTGCTGATATATTTTATACCCAACTCAGAATTTCGTTTGCAACACTAAGACCAATCCAAGGATAGATGAGTCTTCGTTTTCTCCGAGTGAGCTCGGAGTGGCTATTTATTGAAGTGTGGAGAGGCGACTGACACCTGCTAAGACAGCGCGGAGTTGTTTAAAGCATCTGATGCTATGGCCCGTGGGTTGTATGCAGTACTGTCTGCTACTTGGAATTCCATTATTATTCCCTCTGACTTGAAAATAGTGTCTGGTCGTCCTTATCTGAAAGGAAAATGGAGACAGACAGGGTTTCAACAATTACAGCCATATCACATTACTCAATGTCCTGGGCAAGGAGGTCAGCAATCTTTTTCTGGCAGGGTTTGTTCATTCTGATAAAGTTTCAAAGGACTTAGCAGTCTGGGTTCACGTCCGAGAAGTCAACAACTGATCGGATCCTAACGTTATGTTCTTGAGTCGTCCAGATGTGAGTTTCAACAGGGGAATGCTTCAGTGGATCGTGGGGTGCTTGGGAGTTTCTGTCGACCCGTGTGATTCCTGCGTATATTACTGACCTGATGTCCTGTCTATGCTCTGGGCTAAAGAGTGTTGTAAAAATGTGGAGGCACTTAATTCTTTATGTTAATTCAAGAGAAAAAATTAGAGCGTCCTTGCCTCAGCATAAATAAACATGGAGTGGGTATTAAACGTAATTGTTGATCAATTCAATTGCGGATAATCCATTAGCATCACTAAGGTCACAGGCATTGTCTTTGCTATTGTTGTGGGGTCATTGGAGGTCCTGGAGCAGCCCTTTATTCATTGTACAAGGACGCGAGACCACAGTGACTCCGAGTCTCCGGGACCAAGAGTAGGTCCAGACATTTGAATGTTTACCGGATAACAAAGTTTAGTTTGATCATTCATGTGGTGAGGACATTGAGACCTTGGAATGCTTGATATATATTAGTACTGCAGACCACAGCAGTGTTGGGTCATGTCAAGAATTTCTCCTATGGTGTCATTGATTTGCTTTACCAGAGGATATGGCTTTGTCGATATTTACGCGGAGAGCAAAGATCCAAATATTGAAGACGCGAGACCACAGTGACTCCGAGTCTCGGGAACAAGAGTAGGTCCAGGCATTTGAATGTTTACCGGATAACAAAATTTAGTTTGAACATTCATGTGGTGAGGACATTGAGACCTTGGAATGCTTGAAATATATTGGTACTGCAGACCACAGCAGTGTTGGGTCATGTCAAGAATTTCTCCTATGGTGTCATTGATTTGCTTTACCAGAGGATATGGCTTTGTCGATATTTACGCGGAGAGCAAAGATCCAAATATTGAAGACGCGAGACCACAGTGACTCCGAGTCTCCGGGAACAAGAGTAGGTCCAGGCATTTGAATGTTTACCGGATAACAAAATTTAGTTTGAACATTCATGTGGTGAGGACATTGAGACCTTGGAATGCTTGAAATATATTGGTACTGCAGACCACAGCAGTGTTGGGTCATGTCAAGAATTTCTCCTATGGTGTCATTGATTTGCTTTACCAGAGGATATGGCTTTGTCGATATTTACGCGGAGAGCAAAGATCCAAATATTGAAGATGCTAATGTCTCCTGCCTTTCTGTATGGCTATAGAATATGAATATCTAATAAGAACTTGAAAAATTTCTCGACGTTTTTAGTACCAAATGCCTTTGGAGAATCATAGATTATCACTTAAATGGCTGTATCAACATAATTTCTTAATATCTACTTTGTCTGCATAGATATGTTTCAAATTCTCCGATATCAATATTCATTTATTTTTCATTATGTTTACAACACTGTTATAGAAATTAGAAAAAAATCCAAAATACGTGTCCAGTACTAATTTATACTTCTCTCTGATTACTCTTCCCAACGTATTTCCTACCGCGTTTGTGAAAAATACACACCCAAGCACCAATTCCAATTAACCATTGCCTGACCCTGTGAGGTAATCCCGACCTAACTGTATGCCTGCAACCAAGATCACTGACACAATTCCATTAAGTCCTATTAATTCCCTAAAGAACGACTGGTAGTAAGTTAGCCACCGAGCAGTCGACATTTGTCAACTCTCCTCTTGAGAAAAGATTGAGGAAATACAGTTCAATTTAACAGAGAGTTTAGGTCCTTTCCAGGGACAGAGTACCAACCCGAGGGATTGCGTTTCTATGTGGACGTGAGGGTGTTGACGATTATGAAGAATAATGGTAAATAGGTAATTCTCTCTAAGGTTTATATTGCAAAATTATTATTTGCAGTTATCCGTTTTTATTCCCAGTTAACATACTCGTCTTCAAAATGATTTCTGAGGTATGACTATTCACACTAATATCTACTAAATTAGGATTTGTAAAGAAACATGTTTATTAAGGAAACAGCTACCAAAGTGTGATTGTAAATGTAAAGATTATTGCCTGATTATATTGAAAAAGTATACGTTTGGCACTACTTGACAGATGGAAAATATACAGATGGAGAGAATCGTGTAGAGACAAACGATAAGCAAGAAAAACTGGACTACCATTATGACAAGGTATAAAAATGGTCTATAAATGATATATATATATATATATATATATATACATTCGTGTGTGTGTGTGTGTGTGTGTGTGTGTGTGTGTGTGTGTGTGTGTGTGTGTGTGTGTGTGTGTGTGTGTGTGTGTGTGTGTGTGTGTGTGTGTGTGTGTGTGTGTGTGTGTGTGTGTGTGTGTTTGTATTTGTGTGTATGTGTGCTGAAGATATTAGATAAGGCCGGTTGTTTGAATACTCTCCTTTTACGATACTGGACCAAAGTTAGCCAACCAATTTGCGAAGATAACCAAGAGTATGGCCCTGAAAGAAAACGATGATGGATACAGACTGTAAATTTTTACACTAATGCGTTTTCTAGTCACACGTGGCTTTCTCAAACTAAATAATTTTCACAATTTAACATTGTGCTTTTCAATTTGAATTTTGTTGAGGTCCTTTGGGGAACCACACATGATTGTGCATACACGAGTAAAAATAAATGCGCATACTCATACGCACAAACAACCCTGCATACAAACGATCTGCCGTAAAACCACAAGGTTTCCTTGTACATCTTTTCCTTGAGAGCATTTTCTGGCTCGCACAAGTATATAAGCAGGCGCGCATCGACCATTGCCGTCATTAGCCAACATGCAGCTCCTGGTGAGTTCAAAGCGTCATATGGTTCCTCACATTTAGTGTCTAAGTAGTGAGCGAGTGAACCAGTTCTAAGTGCCCTGCATTTCATTGTGTTGTTCTTAGTCAAGAAAAGAAATTGAAAATTTTTCAGATGTCGTCAAACAGATAACATATCTAATCGATTATATGAACATTTCCAGACAGTAACAGCCGTTGTCGCCGCTTTGGCTTGCGTCCTTCTTCAGCCGGGCTACGGCCTACCTGCCCCGGCGAAGCTGTCGGGCGGTTCAGGGACCAACGGAGGTTACACACGGCAAAAAGCATCAGGGAATAGTGGGGCAGGAGATCATGGAGGCCACCACGCAGTACAGGGAGGATCTGGAAGTGGAGCGTTCCTTAATACCGGAGGACATACAGGGCAAGGGGGTCATGATGGGGGACACGTATCACATGGAGGAACAGTAAACGCTGCTGGGACTTTTGCAGGACAAGGAGGCACAGGAAGTAGTGCAGGCTATGCAGGAAACGGTGGCACTGCCAACTGCCCCGAAGGAGAAGTTCTTCACGTTGATGGAAAATGCGCCAAGCCCGAAGTAAACAGAAACTTCTTTGTCTACAATGCTCCCGAAACCGAGGCAGTCTACGGCCCAGCTCCAGAGATTCCACCTCCACAAATAGATTACAACGTTGTCTTCATTAAAACTCCTGAGGGACAGGAAGGTCAAGACCCTGTGGTGGTTCCTCCCCCACAACAGAAGACCCTTATCTACGTCCTCAACAAGCAGGAGGAAGGAGAAGGACCTGAAATCATCGAAGTCACTACTCCTCCTGCCGAAAACCCAGAGGTTTACTATGTTCAGTATGCAGAGGGCGACAATACTGAGCTTCCCGGTGGCATCGATCTCCACACTGCTCTCCAGTCTGCAGCAAACCTCGAAGGGCAGGTTATAGGAAACAATGGAGGTGGCGTCGTGGGTGCTGGTAGTCATCAAGCAGGTGGCTTAAACACAGGATTCGTTGGCCAGGTCACTGGACACGGTAGTGGTGCACCAGGTGGTGTATCCATCGGCCAGCAGTCTGGTGGACACAGCAGCTTTGGATCAAACGGAGGAGTTGGGGCCCAGATTGCTGGGTTCAGCAACGGAGGATCCGGCGTCCAGGGTGGCGGATTTAGCACCAGTGGATTAAGTGGAGTAGCCAGTAGCCAGGGTACTGGATACAGCAACAGTGGGTCAATCGGTGGAGCCGGTGCCCAGACTGGCGGATTCGATATCAGAGGATCAAGTGGAGTAACCAGTGGACAGGGTGCTGGATACAACAACGGAGGAGCCGGTGTCCAGGTTGGCGGATTCGGTGCCAGTGGATCAAGTGGAGTAGGCAGTAGCCAGGGTGCTGCCGGTGTTCAGGTTGGAGGATTCGGCAGCAGCGGATCAAGTGGAGTAGCTAGTAGCCAGGGCGCTGGATACAGCAGCGGTGGATCAAACAGAGGAACCGGTGTCCAGGTTGGAGGATTCGGCGCCAGTGGATTAAGTGGAGTAGCCAGTAGCCAGGGTGCTGGATTCAGCAACGGCGGTCAGTCTGGTGGCAATGGGTACAGCAGTGATGGACGTTCTGGAAACGTCGGTGGTCAGCGTGGTTTCACATTCCAAAGCTCCAGATCCTCAAGCTCGAGCAACAGCAGCAGCCAGCAGAAAAGCTCTACCAACCTCACCTCCTTCGGCAACGGCCAATATGTTCCACCTCAATAAAACACCGTTCAACGTTCAGTGTCTACCATGATCTATTATGGAAAGTAAGGAAAGGGAATAATTAAGGCAACTCCCTACAACTCTTGTAAAACAAATTGCGCCAATTAACTTAAAGCATTTCATTTTACGCTCGCGTTGGTGTAAAACAGATAGACGAAATCAATCTATATTTATTTATTTAAGTTTAGCTTCTAATTGTGGAAGTTAGATGTAATAAATTATATTCGTAAAACAGTTATTTCTCTATCCTAGAATCTTTCAACAGTTAACGTTTTTTTCATTTTCCTCTACTTTTTCTCTTTCTTTTCCTCATTTTTTGTGGCAGATTTATTGATATGTTTTCAAATGCTTTTGACTTCAAGTGTATATTTAGGAAGGTTAATATAAATATATCTTTTATGCTTTGGCAACGCAGAGAATACATGTTTGCTGATAACACTTTTGCCTTTTCTAAAAGACAATGCCTCTAGCACATTTACCTTTCTGTTGTACATCAGTTACCTGTACAAGCAATAATATTGAAAGTAGAATACAGAAAATTATAAAAAGTTGAACACTTCCAGATCTCTATATATCATCATTTGCCCTTCATCTTTACAGTCAGCTGAGTGGTAATCGCTGATAGTCTTCAAAAGTGGTCCATGAGGCTCTCCGGTTATCACCTTACACTGAGTAGCTCCTCCTGCTTCCTGTTCTCTTCCTTCTTTCTTCAGGCAATTCCTCGTCGTCTCCAACCCTTCACCTTTGATATCGCCTTTTTGTCTTTCACATCATTCTCTTATGAATGATCTGCCATTTCTTTTATTGAGATCCAAATATAGGTAGGCCAACAGAAATTGAAAGCATTCGCCGGGAAGTGAACCTTTTGAGGCACACACACCAAACATCACGGTTTCTTCGAACAAACTTCCATGTAGCAAACCTTATTCCAAATCCCTCAAGAGTCACACTTATAAACTTAGTACTTCAATGCCCGAGGTGTGGCAAAGTAGACCGACCGCATCCTACATAACTGCAGGGTTTACCAAAGTGCTTTTTTCAGACATAACATGGACTAGTCGCAACACTCATGCAATGCATCAATGCATCAGAACAATCCTGATGTGTAATTCAATTGTTTTTAACCTGAAGAAGTTCAGGAATGATGTAGGCGTCCAGAAATATGCGGTAATACTCTCTAATTTAAGAAAAGTGTTAGACACACTTAAAAACCCTGGAGGGCTGTGCAATGTCAAATTGAAAGCTGACAATGATTCATTGGGTTACGTTCAAGGTTGAGGAGATGTGTGGCGTCGCGCAAGACGCTGGGAAATATAGAGATGATCTATGATGCCAGATTGGCTGGGTATCTGGACCTACACAGGAATGAAACTCCGGACTAGAACTCTAATGAAAATGATATGTCAAGGGGATCGCCGAGGCCGTCGAGGTTCATTTCTATACGAATGACCTCAGACTCGTTCTAAACATGTGACTCAGGTGAGAACTGTCTAAACAGCTGATGAACAGCCAATGTTGGACATTTAATGATATAGAAGGTGAGGAGACTACGCCAGGAGGCACGTAACTGCGACCGATGCCATCGCCTTTCCCTGTTGGGACAGATAACAGTCACTGCTGGGAACCGAAGAGAAGTGTCGGATTTGAACCCACGACTAAGCGAATGCGAGACCAGCACGCTTTCGATTACGCCAATAGCGTGTAGAGTTGTAAGGCAATACAAATCCAGAACAGTCCTGGCCACAGAATCTAACTGCCCTAGATGCAACCATCACACTGAGAACACTGAACACCACATTCTACACTCACCTCCCCGCATTAAAAATCCCTAAGAAATGACTCATTACGGGCGTGTCCGGCGTTTCGTTGCCGTTTATTTAGGGGCCGTGGGTCTCCCGCTAGAAAGAACTGGGGTAATGCATTGATTGATTGACCTAGTAGATATGTAATACTAGTCTTTTTGGCCGCACATCTGCTAAGGTTTGCGGTGGCAAACCTACATGAGACCTTCGGGTAACCAAAGATCTTTGGGAGACAATGTCAGTCTCGCATTCCTCCACGACAATAGACCTAGTAAACCATTTTTTTTTTTTTTTTTTTTTTTTTTTTTAATCACTGATCTAAAAACGCAGGGTGATCCTTTGAACCAGACAGCCTGACTTTAGGCTGAAGCTTTGACGGAGTAAACATCAGCTAAAAAGGCTGTTCGACTAAAAGACGTATGGTGAGGAGGTGCATAGGTTCTCATACGTTTTGTATGAGTCGTATCGATATAACATGAACGATTATGGCGACGGCAGCCAGAATAAAATAGGCGCCACTTGATAAAGAAAGGTTAATCGAGGTGATGGGTTGAACCCCTCCCCTCACCAACAAAGGAGTCACGTGAAATACAGCCAAATAATACGGCCTACCGGTATCTCGACACAGAAGGAAGCTGGTGGTATAGTAATTAATTGTTGCAGTTGTTACATTACAAATCATACTGTAGCAGTGCATAAGATGATTTGGTTGTCGTGGACGTGTATGGAAAGACGCAGAGTGCGGGGTGATCTAATAGAAGTGTTCAAGTGGATCAAAGGCTATAACAAGGGTGATGCAAACAAGGTCATCATAATAAAACAACAGGGCAGGACTCGCAGTAATGGGTATAAACTGGACAAATTTAGATTTAAGAAGGAAATAGGCAAGAATTGGTTTACAAATAGGGTGGTCGATGAATGGAATAAACTTAGTAACCACGTAGTAAGCGCTGAAACTATCAGTTGTTTTAAAAAACGATTAGACAACTTTATGGATGGGGATGACAGGTGGTGATGGATACGGAGCTGCCTAGTGTAGGCCTTATGGTCTTTTGCAGTCTCCTTTATTTCTTATGTTCTTATATCTAGAGACAGAGAGACATATTACTCACCTGTGCAACACCGCTACATCACTGAAGTACCGATATGTGATAACAGTATGATAACTAAGAAGGTTATGGTGATAACAGTATGGTAACGAGGAAGATGGATTTGATCTTCGTTCGGCAACGAAAGGGTCTTCTGATACTACCGGAGAGAAGTTTGTCGGTAGACAGAGAAACAGACATGGAAACGCCAATCGGTTGATCGGGAGGGACTCGACTCTTTCGCTGCCGCTGAGCGGGAGGGAGGATGGTTAGGAGATTACGTGCACCCGAGGAAAATACCTTCTGGCGTCGGACAGTAGGAAAGGACACATGACACTCGCTCCGGAAATAGATTAATAAACACTGCGCACTCCTTTGTCATTCTTTCAATCACTTTACGACGTGCCGGCCACCTCAAAGACTTCATTATTGCTACGAGAACCAAGTCCTTTATTTCTATTGCTCAAGATTTTTTTTGAAAGTTGAAGCTAATATGCTAAGCTAAGCTAATACTGGCAAAGCCGATTTCAAATACAAAGTAGGCCGTTTCACCGTTAGGTATCAATTTTGGTCGTGTTCTCATTAGGGCTGTGGGTAGCACGCTTAGAGGTCTCTACGACACAACTCATAGTAATTGGTCCTTGCTAAGGTGTTTTGGTTGATGGCTTTAGAGAAATTTCTACATTTGTGGTGTGACAAGCTGCATAATGATGGTGAATATTGAAATACTCTGTCTGTACTACATATAGCTGCTTTTCCATTTCGGAATGGTAATGTCTATACGAGTGACAGTATCTTCCTCTTTAACATCCTAACTTCCTCCATCAGAACTGTGGCCATCTACATCCAAACGAGTAATGAATGTCAAAATAAAGGAGTTATCATACTACCTATCCATCACAGGTCGTTACTTCACTGATGTATCGGTGCTGCATAACATAACTGCCTCTCTGCCTCTAGATTTACTCTCAAAGAGCAGCTGCTATCCACGTCCAAGACAACCAGATAAATCTATTTGCTGTTACAGTATAACTTGTAACAAATGTAACAATTACTACAAAACCATCATTAATAACATTTAAACAAGACCCAATGTTTAGCCGTATAGTAGAAATCTTCTCTACTGCAACCATCCTTGTATTCTGTATTGGGTTACGAATAAGAAACCACATGAGTTATGGCTTGCATAATACCTTTGTTAATGAAAAAGTATGAAGAAATTGCTATGGAATGAAATACAATGACATTTTCTGGTTAATAGTCCGCCATTTGTCTTTTCTTTTATCGTGGTTTGCGGGGCTGGCACCCATCCGGGGCCCAATCTTGAAGGTGTACCCGGAACAGTTCATGTAAATGAACAACGCAGGAGAGACGGTGTCCAAAGTATGCCACTGCAGGGACGATACGCGGAGGAAGCTGATGTAGCGATCGATGTCCAGGTAACCTCAGGTCCGAAGTGAACAGCGGTTAGGGGTTATTACTTAAGAGTGGATGCCCCTCCTAGCCTCTGCGCCGTAGTTAGGGTTCGAACAGATACCGAAATCCCAACACGGTTACCCGACGGGTGCGGTACCACTGAGCAATGATACAGGTCTTTAAAATTCTAAAGGGAATTGACAACATCAAAAGTGACAAAATTTTCACATTGAATGAGAATCAGACAAGAAACAATGGTCTCAAACTGTCCGGAAATAGATCCAATTTGGAAGTGGGTAGAAACAACTTTGCCAACCGTGGAGTTAATGAATGGAATAAACTTCCTGCACAGGTAATGCAATGTAGTTCAGTTCGAACATTTAAGAATCATTTAGATAAACACCTAAGCAAGATACTGTAATGATTATAATTTATTTTATATTATTTGTTTGTTTTGTTATCATTTGTCTGATTTTGATTTATTATTAGTTATATGTCAATTTATTATTATTTACTATTTACCTGTTTGTTTATCATTTAATTATACCTATGCATTTATTCATGTATTTTATTTGTTGTTTACATATAGTTTTTATTTATTAAGTTATTATTATTGATTTCGCATCCAACCTAGATATGGACCAAAAGGTCTCCTGTCGGCATGCTCCGCCTTTGTAATCTTTTGTAATGGCAGACTCCTCCGCAGTTGTCGAGTGGCGAGGGAGCTGCATGATTGGACGTCTGTAAACCCTTGTCATGTCGGTTGGCTCTGCACCACCTTTACTATTGTTTGCCACCGAGCTAATTCAACCAACTGCACAAGAGCCCTTCGGGAATGTGTCTGCCCTGCCTCATTTACATATAGTTAAGTCAATCTGGATTACATGCGCCTCGATTAACCCTTTCCGTACGAAGCGATTCTTGTCCTTCTAATACTCTCTGCTGCCGTCAGGCAATTTTATTTATCAGCACATGACCTCTTTAGTAGCAAAATTGCGAAGACTTCCTTTCAGTCAGGTGTTAACATTGAAATTCATTTAGATACACTCCCTTGTCAGGATTTCATGGATGATAATGGTGAAGATAGCCTTAACAGTTGCATATTAGAAAAGGTTGTTATTAACATTTTATTGCATCGCAGAAAGCAAAACATTCATTATCACCAGAAGACATGGCACTAACTGACGCCATTATAGCATATTGATGACGATGACTTGGTCTTTTGAAAATAATAAATTATATGTTCAGTAAAATCCTTGGACCTGAAGACAGCTTGTGTGGTGCATGTGAATCTTGTAGTCACACCACTAACTGCCAAGACTTATTTTCTTATTTCACCTTGGTCACATCACTCATATTCTACTGTAGTTTCCTTGGCCAGAGCTACTTGTTTTTCTAATTGAATACCAGACCAGATGGCTATCATCAACAGGATTCCCCTCGTCCTACCATTTGCTCTGTAAATATCTGTGTTTAAAAGCCCCAAATGACTCGTTTCCGATAGTTTGCGCGCAATGGATTCCCCGTCTGCTACAAACGTGTGAAACCACCGGCAAGAGTTTACAACATGTCTGTCCAAAAGAATGAATCCTCGATTTTTAAACTTAGTTCCTTGCGTCTGTATTTATCGAACTATATAAATCGTTAGTTCGTCCACATTTGGAATATGCTGTATCCATATATTCACCAAATCTCATTAAAGATATTGACAGACTGGAAAAAGTACAAAGGAGAGCCACAAAAATTATTCCAAATATCAGAAATAAATCATACGAAAATAGGCTAAAACATATGAATCTATCTTCCCTAAAAAAGCGTAGTCAGGGGTGTCTGATAGAGGTCTTTAAGATTCTAAAAGGAAGTGACATCAAAAGTGATGACATTTTCTCACTGAATGCGAATCCGACAAGAAATAATGGTCTCAAACTGTGAGAAAGCAGAATAGAAGCAACTTCACAACCGTGTAGTAAATGAATGAAATAAATTTCTTGAAGAGGCAGAGCAATGTAGTACAGTTCGAAATTTTAAGATTCATTTAGATCAACACCTGAGCAATATGCTGTAATGCCTGCCATTTATTTAATTTTGTTCTATTAGCTAATTATCATTTATCCATTTATCATTATCTATCATTATCCATTTTTATCTATTACCTTTTATAAACTACTATTCGTCTGTTTATTCATTATTATTATTTCTCTGTTTATTATGTATCATAATTTATTTTATTTTATTCTTTATTTTTTTTTATTTTTGCATCCGACTTAGTTACGGACCAAAAGGTCTCCTGTTGGCATGCTCTTCCTTTGTAATCCTTTATGTTAAGTGCACGTTTATAACGGCCAAAGCAACAGCACATAATTTCAATCTGGTAATCGTCTGCAGATATAGGGGTGCGAATTTTATCCTTTATATAAATATATATATTTTTTCTCTTGTAACATCCATTAGGATGAGGTAAAATATCAGACCGTAAGCCTCTTAGGATTCATTATAAAATGGATGCAGTTGCAAAGACAAAATTAGCTCGAAACCTTTGTTTGGTTTTGCAACGTCAAAGAAATCCGGATTTTTTAACAAATAAAGCAATTCATGCAGCCATGACCTCCATGCTGTGTTTTTTTTTTCTTTTATACTTCAGTAGTGACTCGTCACAGCCCTTCCTCTTCCAGAGCTCGTCTTGGAACAAACTTCAGCCTTGACAAAAGAGAAAACAAAAAATCAAAACGATTATAAACCGAGCTAGAAATGTTTATAAACATCCATTTAGTGGTGGATTTAGGGGATACCTAACTTTTTATCTTAAACACGTCATCGCATAAATCCCAAATAGAGAAATCACAAAATTTTCAATATATACTGTACGTAACCTAGATGAGAAGTGTAGAGCCTAGAATAGGATTTGCAAAAACTATCTCGACAAGGAACCATGGAAGGAGCTTTATTATGTAATGTAAACACTTACCAGATTCATGGAAGACTGGTCATTGTTCCTTGTTATGCATAATTAACCCCTTTTGAATAATCAGAATTTCTCAGATGGGCAAGGGGAGAAGTGACCTTGCTAAGGTAGAATTGGTTCTCTTTCTGTCCGAATACACAAGTACATTAAAGGGAAAGTTGATCCCGGTTAAGCTACTGTTCCCGTATTAAAATATCCAGGAAAAGAAAAAGAAGAAAAAAAATTGTGGTCACCGACGCAAGTCTGGAAAAATGGGATCTGGCCTCCACGACGCCAGTGGTGCGTGGAAGATCACTCTGTGTGTCGGTGTATATGCTCAACTTTTCTTCTTCTTTTTGACCCGTAAACTAAGATAGATGGTCCTCAAAGTATTTTTTATGGCTAATTCACACCTGTTTTTAGAACTATTCTATCATTTATCGTTTTTAAGTCAAAACAAACTAATTTTACAATAAATGTGTATTACTAATTCTCAAATAAAATTGGTATTGCACTTAAAATCTACTATGAAACAAATGAGTAGGTTTTCTATATATATTTGCCCTCAGGAACATTTCTAGTTGGTGTCCGGTAGTAATCGACAACCACTATAGGACCTCGTTTTGGTTAGTAACACTTTTCCATTTCTAGAATGACCAGGTGAAAGCTTTTGTCGTACTCATTTCCGACTCCATCATGACTTGCCAGGAAAAAAATATATGTGTGCTAGTCCAAACACCATATTTTTAGATTCACACTACACCTTACACTTTTATATGTCAATATATTTCTACGTCACCCCAAATAAAAATAAATTAATAAACATGTTAATACTTTTACAGACTTTCTTAGAATACAGCCATGAATTTCTTTGATTTTATTCAGATCCCCTCCAAACATTCCATCTCAAAATAATTTCTGACCTTTGTAATTGTAAATTTGAGAAATCTATTCTTTAAGGAAGCTATAACCAATTCTATCCATGCCTTTGAAGAAATATTTGACTAATCCGAGCTTGATAGGCTAAAGATGCAGATAAATTTTCTCAGAATCAACAAGAAAAGAATTGACGACATACTACTTCCCTGGAGTTACTGGTGTTTGTTTTGACCACACTTTTCTTTATATGTTGATTTTTCCTTACCCCAGTTGTCTTACAAAGAAAACAACAGATTTTTGTGTAACCAAGCTGCATTCCGAGTAAAAGTGACACAACTTTTAGGTCCCCAGGGACATTCCACTTAAAGTTCCTATTATTTCATTTCAAAATAAATTTCATGTTTTCATATTGTTTTTCGTTTTAGCTGATTAAGCCAGATGAACGGAGAAGAGCTTATTTTCGTAGTCGAGGAAAACCACTTTCAATCTCGTTTTTGACGAGTCATTCAAAAAAGTGCCACTCATCTGTGTTACATTCGTGGCCAAAAGCCTTCTTGCCTGAACGCGCATCTTTGAAAAACATCGGGCAATCTTCAATACGCTATTTTACTTACTTTCTAAGATTTCCTCAAAATTGATTTACCATGTCTATAGATGGGTCTACTTGGACTGACTAGAGAGGATCTCAACTGAAAAGTCACACCAATCAAAAAAAGAAAAGTATATATTTTCATTTGCATCCTGACATACTTTACTGTTTTTATTTTTTTCCATAGTCAGGATATTTTGGAAATTAAAGGGCTTGTTTTAAGTCGACTAATTTCTAGTAAGCTTGCTTCTAGTTCACTAATATGCTGAATGAATCAATTCGTTTTTCCTTGGTTCCCCATCATAGGATTATCATCAACATATCTTTAGCATACCGGTAGGTACCTGCCAGTAGTGATTGTACGAGATGGACGACAGAGAGACTTCCCCTGCCAACAATTTTCAGAACTGTTCAGTGCCCTCAATTCCATCTAGAGGCGCAACCCCGAGAGGCTGGCACCCGGTCTCTGGACTGGGACCACGACCTCTTCCTATAATTCTTTTCTAATTATTTTCATGCAAAGAGAGATGCCAATTTACTCTCCCCCCCCCCATTAGTCGTTGACATAGAAACAGACCCATATCAAAGTAACACAGATAACAATCCAGATATCAATCACTGAAATCTGTGTTTCCATAGACCATTTTAAGCTGCTGTTGAAAGACGAGTCCCCAATAAATAAAAATCGAAAAAATCAATATAACACACCATCCACTAATAATGTCACAAGCGTTATGATAATCGACAAAGTAAAAACCCATTTTCTTGTTTCACTTCTAATCCTAACTTTTCATTGAACCTTCATAAAAATAAAATGACACTCTCCTTAATAGAAGATACAAGTTATATACATGAATGCAGATATAAACATAGGTGTGTAATATATATATATATATATATGCAGACAAACCACTGGGAAAATGAAAGAGATGAGACCGAGCGCTTTCGTCTATTCAGACGAATTTAAATTTAAATTTAATTTAAATTTAAATCTATTCAGACGAATTTAAATTTAAGTCAAGGATTATACAAATTGGATGAATTTATTGTAACAAAAATGGTAAACCAAATGTCCGGACACTTGAGCCAATATGGCACTGGGAGAGATCCACCTTAACCTTCTGACTATATATACTTGTCTCTTTTATGTATCTATACCTTGAAAATGTCTGAATAGACGAAAGCGCTCGGTCTCATCTCTTTCATTTTCCCAGTGGTTTGTCTGCATACTAGTATCACGCGTTCAAGTGATTTCTTCTGCGATATATATATATATATATATATATATATATATATATATATATATATATATATATATGTATGTATATATGCGAAAAATCAAATAGGAAATGATAAAATGAAGATCGAGCGATTTCCTCTATTTCATCTTCACTGTATGTATCAAGATGTCAAAATACAGGAAAACGTTCCGTCTTCATTTTATTATTTTACTTGGTGGTTTTACTGCATAACTAGAATCACAAGTTAATGCGATTTCTCTTGTACACATATACATACATTTATATATATATATATATATATATATATATATGCATATATATATATATATGCAAAAAGATCACAAAACCACGTGATACAATAAATTGCTGATAACCACAAAGACAACCGTAAAAGAAACTAGAATTCCCAAGCGCTTTCGCGAAATTTCACATTTTCAGGGGAATACAAAAGAAAAAAATTATACATAGGTATATAAGAGCTATGAAAATAAACTGGGAAAAGCACAGACAATACAC
Organism: Oratosquilla oratoria; assembly: GCF_046742065.1. NCBI lineage: Eukaryota > Metazoa > Arthropoda > Malacostraca > Stomatopoda > Squillidae > Oratosquilla > Oratosquilla oratoria. Next base: position 30,177,538 of record NC_134779.1, on the reverse strand, counting down.
ATTGAGAAAATGTAACAAACATACAACAAAATTATTTTTGAGAAAGATGTAATGTGATTACAAATTTTGTCAATAGTAAAATGACCTAATTCAAAAATACAACTGCTAATATTAATGATCATCGTATTGATTGGTCTAATGCTTCTTCCATTATGTATTGAGATTCATTTGCCAATAGCAGCATCATTGAGAGTTCTTAGATAAAAAAAAGTCTGAAGGATCCAACATTAATATTAGCAATGGTATCTTTAATTTAGATAATTTTATCATTCGCATTACATATATATATATAAATATATATATATAAATATATATATATACATATATATGTCTATATAT
>NC_134779.1:30144699-30154699 GCF_046742065.1 Oratosquilla oratoria | reverse complement strand
CATCAACCCTATCTCCCAACTCCTTTTCCACCGCCGCTCTCCTCCTCACCTCCTCGTTTCTAACTCTATCCAGTCTAGTATCCCTTACCATAATTCTCAGACATTTCATCTCAGACACATTTAAACTCTTCCTCTCTTATGTTCCATGTTTCTGCCCTATATAGTGCTGTCGGCACAACCACTCCTTCATGCAATCTCCTCTTATCATCCATTCCTAAATGTCTATTTCTCATTATATTTTTTAATCCCCCAAAGCATTTACTTGCTTCTCTCAATCTACATTCCACCTCCACCTCCACTATTCCCTTCCTTGTCATATTCGCACCCAAGTATCTAAAGCTCTCCACTTCCTCCAGTCTCTCTCCCTTAATACTAACTTCCAAATTGCTACCATATTCTCCCCTTTGTATATCTCATCACCTCACTTTTACCCACATTTACCTTCAACTTGCTTCTTTCGCACACCTTCCCAAACTCCGTCACTAACTTCAATAGTCCCTCCTCTGATCATGGTACAGGCGCAGTGTCGTCAGCAAATAACAACTGGCTTACCTCTCATTTTTCTCAATTTTTTTTTAACCATCTCGAATCCTGTGCTTATTACCTTTACATTTATGTCTCGCACCACCTCATCCGTGCATAAATTGAATAGCCAAGACGACATAACACATCCCTAGCGAAGTCCCCCTTTTACCTCAAACCACTCACTCTCTCCATTTCTAATTCTAATACAGGCTCTATACAAACATACATACATATATATATATATTGATGGACCTCCTTCCCTTTCTCTCCCCTTCAGATCGCTACCGCCGTCACCGTCGTCGCCGCCGGCCTCCTGAGCGGGGCCTCCGCGGGGCCCCAGGGCTATAACCTGCCCGTGCCCGCCAATCCGATCCCCATCCGCCCTGGCGGCGGGTCCTCCGGATATGGAGGGTCAGGAGGCTCGAGTGGAGGAGGAAGCTCCGGAGGCTACGGGGGATCCGGAGGCGTGGGAGGAGGACAAGGAGGAGGACAAGGAGGAGGCTACGGAGGAGGCCAGCCCTGCGGAGAAGGGGAAGTCCGTAACGTCGACGGGTCATGCAGCCGGCCTGTTGTAACCCGGAACATCTACCTGTACGCCGCTCCCCAGCAGCAGGTGCCTCAGGGCCCGGCACCGAAGGTCCCTCCCCCGAAGGTCGACTACAACATCGTCTTCATCCGCACTCCGGAGGAACAGGATGGCGCAGATCCGATCGTGGTTCCTCCCCCCCAGCAGAAGACTCTGGTCTACGTCCTGAGCAAGCGCCCCGAGGCCGAGGGCCCAGAGCTCATCCAAGTACCAGCTCCTCCTGCACAGAACCCCGAGGTCTTCTTCGTCAGCTACGGCGACGGGGAGAACCCACAGCTCCCTGGGGGCATCGACCTCCAGACAGCCCTCAGCTCTGCCTCGGCCCAGCAGGGCAACGTCATCGGGGGAGGCAGCGGCGGAGCGGGAGGTTATGGCGGCGGGGCCAGCTCTGGGGGCTTTGGTGGCAGCGGTGGCTCTGGGGGCTTTGGTGGTGGCTTTGGTGGCTCTGGGAGCGGCGGTGGATACAGCGCCCCAGCCCCCGCCCCTGCTCCGGCACCCTCAGGGCTTTATGGCACCCCCAACTAAGCGATGCTGCCGCTACATTTAGTGTTCACCAGTACCTTGGTACCTCCGTCAGCCTAATCGCTTGTGGGCGCCTGCCCACGCCCACGTCACCAACGTTTTCTTCTTCCTCCGTGTCTTCCCACGCTGCCTCTCGCAGGACACTCGCTAACTCAGCGCCAGGAAAAAACAACAACGTTTCCTGATGTTTCACTGACACAGAAATCCATCCGAAGCAACCTAAACGACGACGACGACGACGACGACGACATCGACGACGACGCTGCAGTAACGAAAGGAACAGAACAGTCTGTCCATCCGCACTTCAACTTACTCGTCCTCTGCTGAGGGCGCCACCTGCAGACGCCGCCGGAAGCACTCTTATATCATGCTCAATGTTAATTTCATACTAATAAAGTTAAGAACTGTTTTTGATGTCCACATTATCCTAAATTTCTTCCTGCAAGTTCAAAAGCATACAAATGATAAATCCATAAAGGTCATTCTTAGTTGTGATAGCTCACAAAAAGACCCATTGTATACCAAAGTATTGCAATATACATTCATTCACATAAAAACACACGTGCATTGTATACATACATGCATACATACATATACACATACATACACACACAATATATATTTATACATATATATATATACAATGTGTGTGTGTGTGTGTGTGTGTGTGTGTGTGTGTGTGTGTGTGTGTGTGTACATATATATACATACACACACGCGCAAGCGCGCTTGTAAGCCTGCGTTCAAGTCACCATTGGGCATTGAGTCAGAAGCAGCACAGAAGAGGCTTGGCCACAGATCTGCCCCAGATATGCGCCACCACACAAAAGACACAGAAGGCCTCATACTACAGTGCCCCACACTTACTATTCCCAGACAATACAATGTCTAAGTAACTTTTGGTCACTCTAAGAGGCCGTTACCGGTTTCCTGGAGGCCGCGGATTGTCTAAAAGAGAGGCGAAGTACAACGGATTGAGTGATCGATTTTATCTTTTTATTCATTTTTATTTTCATTTATTTTTCTGTATCTTATTTATTTATTTATCTATTTATTTGTTCACATTTGCATTATGAAAGTGTCAGTGAAGTACTCCACATTGTCAAAATAGTCTCAACTAACCGTGACCTAGTCGTGACCTCATTTTCGGTCAGATGAGGTCACGCTGATACAATCTGGGTCCTCGAGTTGGTTTTGCCCTGATGACGCTCGCTCCTGCGAGGCCTCCGGAGGATGTCGCCGCCGAGTGAGAGGTCTTCATCCGCGCGTCTTCAGTGACCTCTTCGAGAAACGAGATTCCGCAGGGATTTCTCCCCTTGCCGGCTTGCGGCCTCAGGAAAGGGCAAGGACTCTCGGCATCGTTCTGGATCGAAGACGACAGTGGAGCGTCGGGTCTCGTTAGCCCGCACCGTAGAAGCCCGCCGGAGGAAGAACCTCTTCAAGCGAGGTAACGGCGGCGCCGTTGGAATACGGGTCTCATTAGCCCTGACCAACGGCCGTCTTCTTCGAGAATGGGCCTCCCGTGCCGACCCGGGAGACCTCAGGATCGTCTGAGACACCGTGAAACTGTTGGAAAACGGGTCTCATTAGCCTTGACCACAGTGCCTCGGTTGGATAGGAATCCTTCGGCACTTGGCTTGGTGCCACTGCCGAACAGAGACCAGACCGTCGAAAGCTCCTTCGACAGCCCTGGGACGCTGGTCTGTATTGGATATGGGTCTTATTAGCCCAGACCAATACCCCTAGTGGAATCGAAGGTTCTTGGGGAGAACTGGAGGCGTCGGAAGAAGCCTCTCGTAACTCCTGGTGACCCCACACACACACATATACACAAACATATTCACATATACGCTCAAACACATACACACACATTGCACACACACGCACATACACAAACATATGCACATTCACACATATACATACCTACACAAACATACACACATAAACAAATACACACACTACACATACATGCACTTACACATACACATACACGTGTGGGGTTCCCCTCAGCTGAATAAAAACACATGGCTGTAGTCAAAATATACATATGACGTTGACTTTCCTTTAGCTATTTGGAATCCTCAAAGTGTTTCCTCAACCATTATAATTTTTATCGCACGTCGGACTAAGGGAAACTGAATTCGAACAACATTCAAAGAGAAAATCAGAAAGTGCAAGTGTTGGCTCTTGTTAATTTCTTTGTAATTAGTCTTAAAAATGCGTGGCTCTGGTCCGCAGGGGATATCACTAAAATCCTGATGCTTTAATGACAGTCACGTGACCCTCGTCTCGGTGACCTTCTGCATCGACCTCGACTCGACCTTTCGGGTCGACACAAACTTCCGTCGACATCGCGGGAAAACTCGACGCGCTATACCGACGGCATCGGAGGCAGGTTTCACGAAGGATCGAATCGATTTGGCGTGGAAAGGAACTCCCCTCAGTGTCAACAGGACCTGTGGTCTCAAATTGCCCTCAAACCCCCAAGGGACATTTCGCCACAGCAGTGTGGAGTTTTGGGGGGTGACCAAAAGTCCTTCCTCCCAGTCTTAACACGATTGGGTCCGTGTTGGACTTTCGAGGACTTTGTCCTGGCTAGCGGCAGACGATTTTATTCATTTGAGGCTAGGAACCTCTCTGGATGAAGGGTCAATGATTCGTCACATATTGAAATAATTTTTTTTTTTATTCAATTATCATCATAATATTTTTATTTTTGTCAGACCATCTTGGAAGAGACTTATGTTAGTATTTACAAAAAAAAAAAAAAAAAAATCTCATTTCATAAAATAAGGAAATCATGACATTTGGTCAAAAGAGCGGTGGAGTTCTGTGGATCAAGTAGAGTCCTTAGGGTCCGGTGCAGTCCTGTAGATCCGGTAGAGTCCTGTAGATCCAGATGAGTGTTGTAGATCCTTTGATGTCCTGTAGATCCTGTGGAGTCCTGTAGATCCGGTGGATTCCTATAGATCCGGTGGATTCCTGTAGATCCGGTGGATTCCTGTAGATCCGGTGGAATCCTGTAGATCCGGTGGATTCCTGTAGGTCCGGTGAATTCCTGTAGATCCGGTAGAGTCCTGTAGATACGGCGTAGTCCTGTAGATACGGCGTATTCCTGTAGATCCAGATGAGTGTTGTAGATCCTTTGATGTCCTGTAGATCCGATGGATTCCTGTAGATCCGATGGATTCCTGTATATCCGGTGGATTCCTGTAGATCCGGTGGATTCCTGTAGATCCGGTGGATTCCTGTAGATCCGGTGGATTCCTGTAGATCCGGTGGATTCCTGTAGATCCGGTGGATTCCTGTAGATCCGGTGGAGTCCCGTAGATCCAGTGGAGTCCCGTAGATCCGGTGGAGTCCCGTAGATCCGGTGGAATCCTGTAGACCCAGTGGAGTCCTGTATATCCGGTGAAGTCCTATAGATCCGGTGGAGTCCTGCCGAAGGCCGAGTCCCTTGCGAAGCCAGGACGGGCGCAGCCGGTGGTTGCTCGTTAGAAAAACAAAAAGTATATTAACCATTGGCTTGACAAAGTTGGTGAAATGCACACATTAAAAGGTGGGGGGGTGCCACAGAGAAGGATGAATTCGCTTGGCGGCAGTGAAAATCAAGGGGAAAATAATTCAGTGAAATCTTAATTTTCCATCATCCGTTTTATTTTATTTGTTTTTTCTCTCATCCTTCTCTTTCCCCTCTTTATCCATTTCCACTTTTCCACCCAACTTCTCTGTTCTTCTTCTTCCTTTTCTCTGTTTCTTTCCTTTCTTTCTTCCCCTGTTGTTTCCCCATTCCTCGCTCTGTTTTTCACTATTGTGGATCCATTTTCATCCTATAAAATTAATCTGATGCATTTACTTTACTCTAAATTAGCTATTTAGCGGTGTTGGTAAAGGGCTGGGAATACTGAATTTTCGTAGAATTTCAAGTTATCATTTGCTCTGTTTTTTACTATTATGGAACCATTTTCATCCTACAAAATTAATTTGATGCATTTACTTTACTTTAAGTTAGCTATTTAGCGGTGTTGGTAAAAGGCTGGGAATCCTGAATTTTCGTAGAATTTCAAGTTATTATTTGTTGATGACACTGCGTTAAAGGGCGATTCCGCGAAGCGTGTGATCTAATTAGTGAATGAGCTTGGCTGAGTGTGGGAGTGAAGAAAGTTAGAAGTGAACGTAGGTAAAAGTAAAGCGATGAGATGTTTGAGGAATAATGGCGTTGGTCGGCTAAAGATGGACATGAAGACGTTGAGTCTTGAGCAAATGGAGGGATTCAAGTGTCTGAGGTAGAGAGCGAGGTAGGAAGAGAGCTGTCCAATGAGCTGAATCAGAGAGAAGAGGTGGTTGGGACTTATCGCTGGGATGGATGGGGAAAGATCGAGACTGACGTAGATGACGCAAACAAAACAAAAGCGAAGCGCGTTGTTGACAGGGAAGTTTATAGAATATCGCATATAGAGCTATGCCGACACAAATGAAACCGACCTCGAATCTGAGCCTGAACGTATACAGTGAGTTTGAGGGCAAGTTTGAGAATGAGATAGTTAGATAGGGTGAACGGAATGTATGTACGTGTAGTGTCTACTGAAAGGGATACAATGTTTAAAAGACAAAAAATGAGTGGAAGGAGTTTGAATGGATGAAAAGTTAGCGCGGTACGAAAGGATTTTCTTCTCTGTTGCCTTAAGGAGGAATGTAGGAGGACGGAGAGGAAGGAGAAGCTGGCGTGTGGGTGAGGACGGGGGTGGTGGAGGTCAACCAACTCCAACTGTTGTACCGCCTTGCTGTGGAAGGCATTCGAAAACTTGAGATAAACATGAAATAAAAGGTGGAAGCCACAAAGTTGAAATCAGACAAATTTTTTTTGGTGGGGAGCTTGAATGTATTTCGTGGAGTAATAGTTGTTTCATTCGAGCCAGATGGCTAGACACCTGGAAGATTCAAGTTCAGGACCAAACGTGGTAAACAGGAAACCGCTGTGCACGACTGCGGAAAGGCCAACTTTGGATCAAAAGTCAGTAGGGAGAAAGTAGGAGGCATAGCCTGAACTCCTGCGTCTTTGAGAGAATAAGAAATTAAGTTTATCCAACCATTGTTTCTGTAATAATGCTCATGTTTCAGCCCTTCCAAGTTTACACACTTTTCTATTTATTCATTAATCTCCTCTTGCCAGACTCGTGCGTCTCAGTGAAAATAAGAAATTGAATTTATTCAACCATTTTTTAATAATGTTCATATTTCATCCCATTTTCAGTTTACACACTTTTCTATTTATTCATTAATTTTCTTATGCCAGACACCTGCATCTCAAAAGAGATTAAGAAATTAAGTTTATTCAACCATTGTTACTGTAATAATGTTCGTGTTTTATCCCTTTTTAAATTCAAAAATTTTTCAATTTATCAATTAATTTTCTTCCTCACTCATCTAGGGAGTGATGTCGGCTAACATACCCATCCTGGTAGCTGTCATACAATTTCATTCAACTGAGTTTTATTCAACTCTTCCTCACTCAAAGGATCAAAATGACTGATTCGATTTGATATCCCTAACCCCCCTTATTTGGAGGATAGGACGGTACCACTTTCTGAGGACTTTATAGCATGAAATTGAATAATACCCTTGGTCCAACTCGCTGGCGGGCAGTCACTTTGACCTCCACCGCAAGTAGCGACGCTCTAACCCGCTCATGAATGGCATGGCTGCAACTAGACAATCTATCTAATTAAGGGCGAATTGCCTTTCCTGTGTATTGGAAGGGGCGATGATGCTAAATCGCGCCTTCATTCGACCACTCGGGAGAAGCGTCGGCTCCTCGACGATGAGAGACAGAACTGAGTACTGCACAAAGAGCGACAGAGGAAGGACTCTGGAAGTGTCGCTGGAAGACCGAAAGAGGGTAAGAGAGCAAACTGAAGTGAAAGGGGAAGCGGAGGCGATAAAGGAGCTGAAAAGGAATTGGGTGTGGCAGATCGGTAGCCAAGTAAGGTCGGGTGTGGCAGATGAAGTAAGTGTGTTACTGACTGGGTGTGGCAGCAAGCGTGGGCGAGGGAGAGTGGTTAAAAGATGGGGAGGAGATAGGAAAATGGTTGCGGGAGTGACGTGACATCTATTGAAACATGTACATTTATACAAAGATTTGTTATTTTCTTTGAGCAATCGCACATCAAACCTCACGAACTACCGTACCCCGTTTCTTAGCAACTTGTTGACCATTGAAGGTTAAAAGGTTTGTAAATTCATGAGAAGATTTCGATGGAATCTACGACCCGTTTGGCGCCACTCCCTACGCGTGAACCCCACGCGTTGGCGCCGGGAGACTTGAACGAAAACTTTGAACGAAAACTTTCCTCGCTTTCTGCCACGAGTCATAACTGTGCGCTGCGGTGCATCGAAGCACTGGTTTATGGTCCGTGACCTTCAAGGCAGAAAATGAAAAAATTATTTCTTTCGAATCCTCCAGCAACCACGTGAAGAGTTAAAAGACGGTTGGCGTAAAACGGACACCAGGATCGCCGGCGTCGAATTCTCGCCCACGACTGAGGCACGAAAGGTACCTCATACCTCAAAAGTTCCGGGTTCGATACCCGGTTGCGACCAAATACTTGCATATAAATGTATATATATATATACATATCAAAGTTATGTCGTAGCACATTTGTAAAATGATACTGATGACCCACTTTCGGAGAAGAATAAGCGAAAGTATAAAGATCTGTATATTTCGATCACTAACTGTGATCCTATTCATCTGCTGAAGAGGATCACAGTTAGTGATAAAAATATATAGATCTTTATATTTTCGCTTATTTTTCTTCGAAAGTGGGTCATCAGTATTATATATATATATAATATATATATATATATATTTATATATATATTTATATATACACATATATGCATATTCATATCTACATGTGTGTATATGCAAAATGAATTTAATACAGTAGCTTTTTTAGTCCTCGATATTTTCTCTATTACATTTATTCTTGTCACGATGAGCCTCACTTCAGTAGTGTGAGCAGATCAGATACCCAAAGCCTTCCATTTATATTATTTGTTTATTTGTTTTATTATCATTTGTCCGTTTGTTTACCATTATTTGTTTGATTCTCATTTATTATTAGTCATGTCAATTTGTTATTATTTACTCTATACCCGTTTATTGTCTAACTATACTTATGCATATATTTAATTTATTATTTACATTATTATTGTTTTTATTCATTCATTTATTTCTTTATCATTATTATGACTTTTCTCGCATCCGACCTAGATATGGACCAAAAGGTCTCCTGTCGGCATGCTCCGCCTTTTTAATCCTCCTTTGTAATACTTTCGACTGCAAAGATTCATTTCCAGGTAATGAGTACATAGTTCAATGTAACAGTATTGTACTTGAGACAAAAATTATGCAATGATAAGGATGACGTCAGATGGGGGAAGGCCATTGACAAATAATCCAAAGTGAAGATGTGGGAGGGAGAAAACTGAGAGAGGAGGAGGAGGAGGAGAAGGAGGAGGAAGAAGAGGAAGAAGAGGAGGAAAAGGAGGAGGAAGAGGAGGACGAGGAGGAGGAGGCGGCGGCGATTCCTGTCCGCCAGTACAAGGGGAGGATATCCTCGGTTGGCCTGAGCACCAGAACGGGTGAGTGGGTTCCTCAAAGCCTGGTGGGGCGACTTAAGGGTGGAATGCCAGACGGACTGGATGTAGATATTCGTGGCTCTTTCTTCCCTAAACGAACCGGCTCCTATCACATCTTTAGCTTCTTGAGGTCTTTGCTACGCGAGACAGTTCCAGGGCAGTGCGTTTGCATTTCTGTCCAGGTCAGACTGGCGGTGACATTGATGATGATGCTTAACAGTTCTTTGCTACAAGCAGAGAGACAGCTGCCTATTGAGGCTGCAGATCGCGTGTCCGGGTTATGTGGAATGACATGGCACAGTCCTCAGTGGTAGAACTGGTTTTAGACAGCTTCCACAAATTACCTGACAAGTTGTTCATGGTCAAAGAGCAGTAAAGGGGGTTTCCTGCAACTTGGCGAGTCCTTGATCTCATTATTATTACCAAAAGGTGATCGTCTACTCTTAATGGCCCCTTTGATGCGTTACTCATCTTAACGGTAACCGCCAATTAAAAAAGGAAAAAGAAAAGGAAATATTTGGAGGTTGTTTTGGGGAGAAAAGTGTTGGTCCTCCAAGTATCTTTTAATGTTACCAGAGACCTCGTTAGTGCAGCACTCGTTAGCTAACATCTGGCGCAAATGATTCAGTTGCTCATGAGGCTACGATGCGAATGCAGTAATGACTTGTTCATCGAAGCAATTATCTTTAAACCAATCTCAAAGGTCTCTACGTAGTCGGAACA
>NC_134779.1:30104699-30134699 GCF_046742065.1 Oratosquilla oratoria | reverse complement strand
CGCATGAACAACCCCCATCCCCCTCTCCGCCACCTTCCAGTGAACGGTGGGTGTGCTGGTGAAGTCTGTTAAGGGAAAAAAAAAAAAAAAAAAGGGGGGGGGGGACGAAGGGTTTCCGGAGTGGGACTTAGGCTGCAGCCCCGAACAACGGCGACTTCATTCAGCCGAGAGGAAATTCCTCCACGGTGGAGGAGGAGTGCGTAAGGGGATGACGGAATGGGGCTCGACTATATAAAGTCGTCAGAAGCACAGAACATGCACTGGAACGATCGCTCTCGTCGGCCCGAACAAAAATGTGTACTGATAGTCCCTCCCACACACACGCACACACACACACACACACACACACACACACACACACACACACACACACACACACACACACACACACACACACGAAAACGCTCGGTCCATTTCCTGTTATTTTCCTTGTGGCTTTTCTACATAACTAGAATCATGCGTCTAATTTTTTTCTGCATATATATATATATATATATATATAATATATATATATACATATATATATATATATATATATGTGTGTGTGTGTGTGTGTGTGTGTGTGTGTGTGTGTGTGTGTGTGTGTGTGTGTGTGTGTGTGTGTGTGTGTGTGTGTGTGTGTGTGTGTGTGTGTGTGTGTGTGTGTGTGTATACAGGTAAACTAATTTCTAAAATAACTGACGCTTGCAGATCGCTAAAGCTAAAAGTTGCTGATAAAATCTGCATGCAAGCCACGCATCCTCATGTCATTTGCGCTTTCTTGTTGTAATACCTTCTTCCTGTATGTCAAGGGAGCCTTCTTGAGCAACACGACCAAAAGCACGTACGGTTGAGGGCTTAGCTAATTCGAGCCTTCCTGGTTCTCGGCGGCACGTCTTTCTCATTTCCGTTTTCAAAAAACACCAGTAAAAACACAAGAACACAGGAGTAGAACGGGATTGCAAGAGACCATAAGGCCTACACTAGGTAGTTCTGTGTCCCTGACTATCTTTCATCCCTATCCATGAAGTTATTTAGTCTTCTCTTTAATCAATCATTAGTTTCAGCGTTTACTACACTGCTACTAAGTCTATTTCATTCGGTAACCACTCTTTTGGTAAATTAGATCTTGCCTATTTCCTTCTTAAACCTAGATTTCTCCAATTTAGATCCCTCACTATGAATCCTGTCCCGCCGCCAAATGCAAAAGCAAGCTACTGGCCGGAAAGGGTCTTCGACATTGATGATATTTGGATGTGACAAATATTCATTGATTTCTTAACTTTTTTTCTTTTTAGATTGTTGTCACCAGCTGCTTCAACCGGCACAAGCTGCGCTTCGCAAGGTATCAAAGGTCGCAAAGAACTGTAATAGAGTAGAAAAAATCTCTAAGGATATGCAGCGAGGGATTTTTCAAATAAGAATTTGACGAAATCCTGAAACTTTCCAAGATCTATCATATCCAAGGGGCTCTTTTATCACATTAAAACACAAATCCACCAAAAATAGTCTAAAGAAATAGTAACCACAAAGACACCGAAAGCAACAAAGTCTATCCATCCGGAATTCGAAATATGCAGAAATATATTCTTAAGGAACACCAGGGCAAATCTAATAACAGCAGTGGGGAAGAAAATAGGCGAGCGCCTGAGAAAAAGAAGGCAATTTACAAGAAAATCAGGGTATAATTGATCATATTTATTGAGCAGGCTGGAAGAAACCATATATTGGCGAGAGCGGACATGGTAAAAAATAATATAAATAGATAAACACCACAGGTCATCAAATACTCTGGTGGTTCACATTGAGAAGGAAGCCCGGATGACAAAGTGGGAAGAAAAACATTTTCTACACAGCAGACTGAAAAAAGGGAAGAAGAAAAGCTTTGGAGGCGGCATGCATTGCCCAAAGGAAGACACCGTCAACTCCCGGGGTGGGTTTTTGTCCTGGGCGCAAACGTCCGCACAGGTGGCGGAGTGTGGGAAGAAGGGAAGGGGCGAAGCCCAGCAAGGACATCAAGTCACGAGAAGTGTGAGAGGATTCCTAATACATGAAAGGCCTAAGCGGGTTGGGTTTCTTCATTAATTCTCTGAAAAATGGCCATAGAGTCGAAACGTTTGAATGTACCAGCTGATATCTACATTCTAGCAATCTTTATGTGCATATATATATATATATATATACATATATATATATATACATATGTATATGTATATATTCATGGATAACTTTGGAAAACTTGTTTTTGAACAAATAAGGTTATCAACTGTCGGGCTGCTGTTGCTTTTATTCCTACAAGTATTCGTGAGAATCTGTTCACTTCTTTCACACACACACACACACACACACAATGTATATATCATGATGCCTCCAAAATTTACAAAGTAACATGAACTTATTTTCAAAGCAACTGATTTTCTCTGTGCTTAGTTATTAGTGATGTGCCTTGGCGATATGCCGCTTTACTGAAATTTTGTCACGCATCACTGCATCGCACTTTGCAAATCATGGAGGAAACATGTCAAGGTATTATTCACAAGGGAAAAATCGTGAAGGTTCAATAAGAATGCATAAGTAAATGAAAGGCAAGGTTGGGCCAACAGGGCTGTTGCAGATGCATTGAGAGGTACCCACAACTTTTTGTAACGCCGACATTTAAACAATGACGAAGGTGCATCGGGGAGCAAGACACTTCAGTGCATCTGTCGAGACGACCTTGTGTACACGCCCTCTCAAGTTGTACACACTCGTGATCATAAGCTGAGTTGCAAAGAAGATCGATGAAGGCCAAGCCAGCTCTTAAGGCTCCGCTGGTGACGACAAAAGGACGGACGGGCTGTCGGTGGCCGCTCGCTCTCCGAATGTGTGGTTGTCGCTTGCATCAAACTGCTACTTGCTGGCCAGCCGATTTTGAGTTGTAGCGCCCGTTGTGTAACGGTTAAACGGTGCTGAGGAGACGGGTGGCTGGCTTGGGGGGGAGGGAGAGCGGGGATGGGGGAGGGGGCTTCCTTCCGCTCGCTCGCTCGACCTCTGGCGGCAGCAACCCAAACAACGGGCGGATGGGGAAGCGAAGAGGAGGGGCGGATGGTTTAGGCAATGGTCTAGTTCAAGGTCGATCTTAGGACAAGGGCTGAGGACGCGTGGTGCTATTCTTAGAGGTCTCCCGCGAACAGAGTGCGAGTGACCAGCAGCAGATGGGTTTTGCGGTCAGCAGCAGGTAGTCCCTCCCCATCGTTTGTGTTTATTTTGATATCTGCAAATGTTGACCATGAAGGGAACATGACCGACTACAGATATGGCCGCCCCGTCGTCCAACCACCACAGCCACGAAGGACAAGAGGGTAGAACTCCGACGGAATGTGGAAGAGAAAGCAACAAACATTACCCCACTACTCGTTGATGGACAGGAAGAAGTGAGCATATTTCATTCGCATTGAATGTATCAAATAAGATGCATGTAATGGTTTTGTTTTGGTTAAGACCATACCAGGGAAGCCCCTGGGTATGAGCGTGGTATCCGTCTAACTCCGTGGAAGATTGACTACAACCCATTCACGCTATCTCAATTCTGATGCATTTAATGGTTTGGTTAGAATAGACACTTTGTGAGGATGGAACCTTTATTAAATGTACAACGTTTTGTTTGTTGAAGTTTTTCTAAGTATACAGACGCAGAGAAGGCTTCAACAAGCAAAACGTTGCGCATCTGATACAGTTTTCATTTTCACATGGCGTCCACTTCGACTCTTTTGCCGGTAATTGCTATTTCAAAACATTTAACGGCTTGTTCTGGTTAACCCCAGAACCTCCAGTGAACGAACGACTGTAAGTCGTTCACACTAAACATCTCAAGTTTGATGCCTTTAACATACGTTTTTCTTTTCGTTTTTCTAACGTCAGACAATTTTATTCAGCCTAGGGGAATACTTAGGTGGAGGTGGATATACTTGATTAAAAAGTATTTGAAAGTTAAAACGGAGACTACATTAACCTACAAGAAGACGGGTTAGTACTAAATCGGCACTGTCGAACATAAAAGATGGCAGCAGCCTTTAGCCAGCTGGAATATAACAACCAGCTGAATGCAGCTGCCAGTGATGGTGGGTTCCTCATCAAGGGGATGTGTCAAGGGAAGTCTTCACTCAATCGCCTTCGAACATCCTCTACATATTTTTGCATCACTCGGGGTCATTTCCACCTCTCTCCACAGCCCAGAACAAATTTGGCATTTCACATCTATTCTGAACGATAATTGATCTACTCCGAAGATGTCCACTTTGAAACTTGCCGGAAATAAGCGAAATGCAGGTGTACTTATTTCATGCAAGCTTTTATTTTCCAGTGAAAGACTGTTTACCTCTCTGTAAGTCGATTTCACCTTAAAATCGCTTTACTTTTCTTCTAGAACTAGCATATGTACTTCTCTTAAACCTGTTGTTCAGTCTTCCTGACTGTGCTAACACGTTTCTTGTTCCTCCTTCTTTCCTCTGCCTGTTTCCAGAGCAGACATCAAGCTAAGCTGGAGACGCCGGCATGTACCCCTTTTACCTTTATCAAATTGTTACATATGATCAAAGATGAGGTGTAAACAAACAACAGAACAGCTCTCAGGAAACAAGTGGTGGTGTCAGGTACAACGATCCTCGACCGGCAACTGCTGCTTTAGTGCAGCGATGAACCCAACCTCTGAATCTATTAACCAAAATGAGCGATCTTCAAAACTGCATTAGTTTACCAATTTAAGTATTAGAAATATAGATGAGAAAGAGGATAAGCATAACTTTGGCACTGGTTTGAAGTAAAAGGGACAGTCTCTGAAGAAGTTGCAGTCAAAAACAACTTTCAAGTCTCGGTGACCTTGACTTTAAGCTTGACCCAATTACTACATTACCAAGGTTTAATGTAGTCATAGAGGGGCTACTAGCTGTTTTACCAGGAAATAAAATTATGTAAAATGATCCAGCCGTTTTGACGTAATGTTGCTAACAGTCAAATTCGACCAAAATAAATACTTCTCCCGTAGAATCTGTCCGTGCAAGGTAATGAACATTGATAAACATATCACACAAAGAGATATACGTGCGCATGACTATTAAGACGAGAAAAAGTATCTGCTGTTTCGATTAAGAAACTGAGAGTGCTCTGGGTCTGTCCGCAGCCCTTATCTGAAACTTTTAGTACCTTCTTCAGAATGACAAAGCTTCCAGCCAGAAAGACTTCACGAATGGAGTCCCTTTAGACTCCACTTTTGATCCATTTTGTTCGTATTGCTTGTTTATGCAAATGACACACATCCTGACCTGAGATCTAATGTGTCCAAATTTGCAAAAAGGCAAATGACCATTCAAATCAGATAAACATTCAAGAAGATACGTATTTTGAAGTGGTCACTGAGGTTGAACATTGGCAATTAATGCATACAAGTAAACATGGTGATCTAGCACAAATACAAGTTATCTGGTGAAGTTGTTAAATCAGGTAATCATTAGAATTTTATGCAATTACTAGTAACGATCTTAAATTGCCCAGACTTCTGACTTGTATATTTTGCTGGTGGTAGTTGCAGCTTGGAAGCTCGCTGGTCGAGCGAGTTAGGGCGTCGTTGCTTGCGGCAAAGGTCAAGGGGATAGCGGTTCAAATCCTGCCACCGGCGAAGTTGAACCAAGGGCATGGTTGATTAAATTTCACGCTACAAAATCCTCTGTAAGGGGCACAGTCCTAGCCTTCCGATAGGAGGAGTTTGTGATATTAAACCATATCATCATCATCATCCATTGTAATCTATAAGCAAACACAAATCTCGCTATTACCCCTATAGTCTTATTTCCAATTAGGCACAAGTACAAAATCTGATAACCACACATTTGATAATAATTACGCCACTATTCTTTTTGCTTTCCAGAAATGTAGAATCATTCCAGTTTGTTAACGATAGCTTTTAGAAGTAAAACTGCATTGAATTCTCAGTCATAAAATCTTATTTCCTCTCAGGCAGACAAACAATGCTTGGATAACCTCAGATCTTTAGTGATAACGACGTCGATATCCTTTCTCGCTCCTCACGAGCGTCGGGTCAATCCAGCAGATAACAAAGTCGTGATGTGGTCGCGCCGGATCGAGGAGTCACGATCTCGCGGTCCGGTGACCTTCTGGTTGTGTTTGCGTTTTGGGTGTAGCCAACGTCTAATCCCAGCAAGTTTTCTGTGCATCTTTAACTGGATACTTTCTCCGTGTTTCTACATTGTTCTACAATAATGCCTTCGACCATTTTTCCCGTTTTTGGTTGATATAGATGTAAGACTCGATGTCCGGGTTTTCTACCCATATCTCCTGAGCCACGATACAAGTCCTAGTAAATATCCCTTAAAGCGCTCAGTGGTGACAGCTCCCTTTTATACACTACTATCATTTGAATTTCCTACACTCTTCTCTTCCCCTCCCACAAAGAACCGATCCCGCGAGAGCGGGTGGTCTCTTCTCGTAGTCCACTGGATCATGCGCTGTTCGTCTTCAGTACCAGCAAGTGGGTGGGGAACTCTGGTTTGTCCATTTTTTGTGTTCAGTTGTGGGCATTCTGAGAGGTTTCTTGGATTCCTTTCTGACTTCCAACAGCCAAAGTTGAAAGAGAATTTGTGCGCGCCCTTGCCATTGGGCCCGTTGGGCTGCATCATCTTCGTTTCTTGGGATCTTTTTATGCTGATCACTACCGCAGGTCACCGGGTTAGAATGTAAACCATAATCGTACCTTAACCTCGTGTTGGTCGTTCGCTTAATCTTCCGGGGCATCGCAGTCGTGGTTATTTTTATAGTGGTCAGTGTACTGAGCGTTGAAACTTTAGTCGTTTTAAGAAAAGATTAAATAATTCTATGGATAGCGATGACAGGACATGGAACTGCCTAGTGTAGGCATTATGGTCTCTTGCAGTCTCCTCCATCCTTATGTCCTTATGTCCTGTTTGGTCATCATCACGACGTTCATTAGAGGTCAACGAATACAATAAACATAGTAACCATGTAGTGAGCGCTGAAATTATTGGTTGTTTTAAGGAAAGGTTAGGCAACTTTATGGATGAGGATGACAGGTGGTAATGGACATGGAACTGTCTAGTGTAAGTATTATGGTCTCTTACAGTCTCCTTCATTCTTATGTTCTTATAAGGATGACTTCTAAATTCTCCACACCTTTGACTTTGTTCACATGACGGCAAAGCCTGGGTTCAAAATAAGGAAATTTATCAACAGACTTTACAACATATGGTTTAGTTGTTTATTCAAGGTAAAGGTGAGGAGCCTACACCAGGAGGCGCGTAGCTGCGGCCGAGGCCGTCACTTTTGCCCTATTATACGCTTGGACTGTTGGGGCAGGTAGAAGCCACTGCTGGGAACCGGGGAGAAGTGCAGGATTCGAACCCACAACTAAGCGAATACGAGACCAGCACGCTTCCGATTACGCTACCAGAACCATAAAATTTTGAGTTGTACTTCATGCTATTGCCTCAGCAGGAAGTTTATTCCATCCACCAACTACGCAGTCAGAGAAGTTTCTATTTCACTTCTAGACTGAATGCGTGTCCTTTGAACGTGAGACCTTGGTTTTCACCTGGTTTGAATTCCCCAGTATGAAGGTAATTCTAGCTCTGGTGTTTTCAACTTCAGTCTTGAAGAATTGTATGAATCCCCACCCCTCTTGCTTGAATCCGCGTGTATAATTTCCGTGAGTTCCTGGCGACGTTGACCAAGGCTGCGTCAAACAACACCTCAGTGTGTGGGAAGTAAGCAAATTATTCTCATGAAGTGTTTGATAGGACGGGCTCAGGGTTATGCTCCCCGAAGCGTCCTATTTTCAAGTGTTCTGGGTGAGACAAACAACTTGATGCCCATGCCTTCAGCAACTGCGTGGGATCGGGTTTTGTGGAAGGGGAAGAATGTCTGTAAGAAAGTGAAAAGATAGTGGTGTATACAAGAGGGCTTTTGCCACCGGGAGAACAGGGATATTTATTTCGTGGTGTCGTGGCTTTGGAGGTATGGGCAGGAGACTTGGGGTTGGAGACTGGGATTAATGTGTAACCGTTAGGTTACGTGGGAATATCTATTCTTCTTGTCCTCAACCAACAAACTTAGAAAACGAGTAGGAGGCTTAGTCTTAGGGAAAGATAGAGAAATTGGAAATAATTTTAGTGGTAGGTAAACTGAAATGAGAAGATGTAGTAGGAAAGTTGAAAATAAAAATAATTTCAGTAGAAGAAAAACTTTATGTAGTTGTTTGTGCATGTAGTTGTGTTAGTTTTGTTTGTGGTATGGTTGTGTATGTATTCTACGCATAGAGAGTTGATGCCTCCAACTGAAGTTCAGCGGGTTGATACTCGTAGCAAGTCGAGTGCGCATTCTCCCGAAAGTCACTTTAGCAAAGTTCGTGCTGTGCGGAACTTTCGTAGGTCCCTGGCAACGATAGCCATGTCATCATTGCAAATGAATATCTTAGCGTTGGGGGAATGTATAATCTAGCCAAATTTCCCTTGAAAGTATTGATCAGGAACGAGCTCAGAATTCCTCGGCAAGGCATTTCATTTTCCAGCTGCTTGAGTCCGGAAATTGTATACTGGAAGAGAATTCGGACTTTTCTCCTGATGCAATAGTTCTTCATCCACTCCCAGTTTCCCTCGAAACTTCTGTCAAAATACGTTCCTAGGATTGCTGCCGGGTTGGCCAATTTAGAGACCTTCTCAAAGTCCAAAAAGATAACTACCTGCCTTTTTCACGCTTCAAGCATTTGTAATTTGCGTAAGTAGATATGTTGTAAGGACTTTTTTTTTATTCAAACCCGTCTGCATTCCTTCATGAGGGATGACGCAGTTATTTGCATTTTTTGTGTATATGTTACAGCTTTCTCTTCTGTTTACTCGCCCTAGCTACAAAATGTCACATTCAAATCAGCAAGAACTTTGATTGCTCAAGCTTCAAGTTATTGTAATGTGACATGAAACCTTAGATTAAAGAGTTTATCGTTGAGAGTCGACGCTTTGCTCTGGAATGCACGTTTATTTATTTGTTTATTTTATTCTGAATCTGACGTCATTCCCCGTCTCTACAACTTTTCTTTTGATCTCTTCAGTTCCTTTCACCATTATCTTTTTATGTATGCACACTTCTGTTTGTAAATATACGAGTCTACTTTAGTATATTTTTCCCAATTGGTATGCATGTGTATTTGTTCCTGGTTTCAGTCTTTTATTCACAGACTACCGTGCTTTCTACGTCATATGAAGTTTACTTTATTTTGCTGAGTTTTACTTTAACGTTCTACAACTACCGTCAGGTGGCTTTATTCAGCTGAAGGAACCCCACCCCCTCTCCACTGAAGAGGCTTTAAACCAAACGTATCCCTTTCGCTTCAATTTACGACTTAGTCGTAAAACTTTACAACCTTGCTGCAGCCACTTGGCGATTTTATTCAGCTGAGAGACAGTCCCCCCGTACTGGAAGGGTTAGGCATTGAACTTTTTTTTAGGAATTTATGAGTACTCAACTCCAAAAATACGAGTGGTCACCGCAGACCAAAATGTCAATGTAAAACACTTTCATCAGGCAAGGCCAATTTTTTTTTCCATCTTAATCCTCATTTTCATCCTCTTCTTATTCTCTTTGTTCTCTCCGGGTACGACAACGACATTTCGCTCGTGAGGAAAGCCTCTCTATCAGTCGTGAATCTCCTGCACCGAGGGAAACGTCGTTCTCAACTCAAATAGGGTTTCCTCTGTCATATTTGCCCACAGCATTATAAATCTCAGTTATTCTAATCTTATTCTCCTTCTTTTGGATCTTTTGATAATTTGCTCGGCCATTTGTACCCCCTGTATGAGAACTAATCTCCCTTTGAAAATGATAAGGATGATTTCTAATTTCTAACATTATCTCTCTCTTCCACTACTCTCCTGTAGCACCTTTATAACCCCACCCCCTTCGAAACATTCTTGTGCCCCAAGAATAAAAGCACGGGTTGTCAACATGTATGGTGTCCCTCGTTGTCAGTAACCCACCGTTTTCTGCCTCCAGCCTCTCACAAAGGCCAACTTCATGGAGCTTTACATATCCTTCCATTGCAGCAAGAAGCCCCGTCTCGAACACCTCCACGCGTTTGTATATCTTCGCATGGGACCCTGTGCGTATATGAAATACTTAGCCACCATATCATTTCCTCTTCAAGTGTGCTCGTCTGCATAACAGCAGAACAACCTGACGACGCGGCTTGAGGGCTCGCTGCACGTGCATCCATCTGAGTGGTCTCAGCACGGTAGGGAAGTCATCGGCGACTGAGTTGTCTGTGGCGACTGGCGATGACATGAGACGACAGCAGCGTCACAATGCGTAGGAGGTGAAGGTGAAAGTGAGTCCGCTGATGAAGCGACTGCGGTACGACTGTGCAGTCACTTCCCTGCAGTCGTTGTCGTCGTCGTCGTCTTTGTCGACATCCGACGTTACTTTGTTCCCATGCTCGAATACCTGTAACCACTTTCTCTCACCTCGTCCTTCTTTTGTTTTCGGTTTGTCTTTATGACTTCCTCTCTCTCCTATCTCGTTTTAGAATAGATTTAGATCGTGACATGCGGATGACATGAATAACATACTGCGCTACATGAAGGCAATACTCCCGAGGAACTCGCGTGGGGAGGTGGGTAGCGGTTCTGCCTTGAGTACGTGGGTCCCGGGTTCGATCCCCGGAAAGCGCTGCGCAATTCTCAAATGGACACCTTCACTTTCGTACAAGCGAGCTGATGACACTGATCTCGGACTTCATTCAGTCACAACAACCAACACGCCACAAGCAATTTGCACACCTTACCAAGCCTATTCAAGACACTTTGGTGAGAATGGAAAGCTGCGCTGTCTATCAAGGAATAGACCGGTAGCCCTTCAGTGTGTCTTTAGGGCAAACAATCATCATCTCGGAAGAAAATCTTGTTTTTTGTCGGGAAAAAAAAATCCCAATTTTTTTTAAGGATTACTTTATACTGGCAAGTTGAAGTCTCTCTGGGACACGATTTCTTACAAAATAAACAAAGATAGATGGATAGATAGATAGAACGATAGATAGATGAATAAATAAATAAATAAATAGTAAATAAAGAAATAGATAGACAAATAATTCAATCTACAAATCAATAAATCAATAAACCAATAAACAAAATAAGAATAAAAATAATCTATGATTTATTTTTCTAAGTCCTATTCTGCAGGATCATAGCCTCAAAGCTTGAAAAACCTAACCTATCTTACCGTGCCCAGATGAAAGCAAACTTAGTACCCTGTCTATTCTTACCTAATTACATTAAATCTCACCTAACCTAACCTAACATCAAATGGGACCCGCAGCACAAAAAATAACAATAATAATAATAGTTTTTACACTGGGCCAATTTATGAACAGTGGGGGGATTATTCCCGTTTTCTATGAAATCTTTTTCAGTAGACTTTCTTTTTCTTTCTTCTTAAAAAGATATCGCAGTTTGAAATTTGATATCACTCCTCTGCAGAAATCTCCATTTTCTATTCAATGTTTATGAACTGCCCCGCTGCTTCTCTCCACTTTTTATTTTGTAATTATGCAAAAACTGTCATCAAACATCTGGCAGCACACTGCTGAGGTATTTTCAAATATGCTCTATCCTGTTTTAGTGCGATGAATTTGCTCGACAGAGAAGCATGTCTACTGCGCTCCCTCGTACTTGTCTCCCATTGCTATATTGTTTATACGTTTACTCATTTTTTAATCATCATTTGTCATCCAACGTAGACAGCCAAGAAGTTGTTGCAAAGGAGGAGAACCGTTGCAAGGATTTTGCATCAAGCGCAACGCTGCTTTGGTTACCTTCACCCTTCTCCCACGATCCTCACTCATCCTCCGCCCCCTCCCACCATCCTTCACCTTCTCCTTCCCTCCTTCCCTCCCCTCCCGTGACTTCACTTCTGCCTTCACCCAACCCTCCACGCCTTCTCCATCTCCTCTCATCCACATCTGCTGTTGCTTGCTGTCCCAGAAGTATCAGATGAAAATACTGCTGCTGTCAATACGAGACAGACTCGAGGTCAATCGTTTGCAGTTGACCTTCCGCTGCCTGCCAACGACACACATTTTTTTTATTTGTTTTTGACACTGTCACAGATACGAGGCCTGATGCTGCATACAAATTACGCGGCGGTGATTATCTGGTTGGGGATGAAAGCAATGACAGGTTTACCCAAAGCTGCCACCACCGTCACTCCTCCTGCGCCAGCTGTGGGTCATATCCTGTTACCACAGGTCAAATAAACATTGTTGACTCGATTGTAATCATCATTAACTCTAAGAAATATAGATTATTCTTATCCTATAAAATATCTATAAATATAAATTCTTTCATTCAAAATTCCTGTGCAAATACTGCATCACAAAAGAAAATGGGTGATATCTTAGTATTACAATGATTTGAATTTGGAGAATAAAAAACACCCTTGATTTTGAACGTAATGTAGAAACATATTTGCTGAAAGACAAGTAGATGGTAAGACTGCATGATTTTTCCAAAGGAAAATTATCGATGTAATTTGTTGTAGTTCAAATTGAAGGAGAAATTTGGGGTGATTAGATTTGTACCTTTTATTTTTGCGCAGCAAGAAGAAAGCTCGAAAAATATGAATGTCACAAAAATCTAATGAATATATAAGCTTTCGTTAGCATGACTAACTCTATTCTTACTTTCAATATTCTATGTCATTTACGTATTTACATTTACATTACATTTACATTACATTAACACATTTTCTGTGAAAACTAAGCAATCAATTATACTTCAACTTGCAGATTTTGTCGTTCACTTAATATGATAAAAAAATAAAAAATCAGACGAGTTGATATGCACATGGTGGTGGGCCTCCGTGCTCATGACCGCAGTGAGGAAATGGGACTACATCGTCTCCCAATGGATAAGCAGATGGTCCTGCAGTGGACTTATTACACATAATAAGCATTATGTTTCCAACATGAGCTATAAAAGATGTTTTTTTTTTTTTATCAATTTTTACCCCAGGATTTTTTTTTTACTGACTACCTTATACCGTTAGGTTGAAACGGACACATGTTCGCTTTATATTTATCTTTAGGAAACATCCCTATATATTTTTTTCCCAAAATAGTATTCGACAAAATTGTATCTTCCAAAATTAGGGTTACTAACCTTAGCAGAACCAAATCTAACAAAACCTAACAATCTATCCCATTCTAACCAAATCAAGCCAACCCTTTGCTAATCTAGCCTAACCTAAATCTAATTTGGCCATCACGAGGAGCAGCCCGAGGCTGGAGTGGGCAACCGTTTAGCGCCAGGCACAAGGAATCTTCACGAGAGCGATGCCAAAGCTAAGAGGTTGAAATAAGTAGTCCCAACCCCGTCAGCGCCTGTTGATCTTGCCCTAAAATGAATAAAATATTCGAATTTCACCAAAAGATTTCTGAACGTCAACGTAGAAGAGTAACATTAAGTTAACCTAACCAAACCTAACACTAACTCTAAACCAAACCACCTAACCTAATCCGACCCATCTAGATTGACCAAATTTAACCTGTAATGTAATCTAGCTTGACCCAACCTGTTATCGAAACCATAATAATGTCTTATATTTACTGATTTTTCAAATCATATAGAATGTATCCCCTAGCAGCTGCTCTTCGTAACACTGTAAATATCATTCACCTCGATGTATACGTTGCTTGAACTTTCTCCACGGTTCCAGCGTTTGCGACACACACAGAAGGCAGCGTCCTCCGCTCCAATGTGATCAAACTATTGCTTGGAATCACCTTGCTATAAAAATGCCCCTTCACCTGTGATCTTTTATTCATTTCACCCAAATTAGAGCGCTCTTGCGTCGTAGAGCTGTAATCTTTTTAAGCAAGACACAGCAACCTGTGATGTGGTATTTGCTCACTGTGACCTGAATAATAATGATGATGATGATAATTCTAGCTACAAATGTTTAGAATAGATCACTTAGGACTTTTTTCCTTTTGTTTTGTCTTTCTTTCCTTTTCTAGGGGAATGGGGGGTTCCTGCTTACACCCCTAGCAAATCACATCATCCCTATTCTCAGACCCCATTCCTCAGATGACTAGCATGCGCGTTCTGGTTTGAATAATTCAAGGCTTGCAAATACCTTTCCGCAGACAAATAACTTAATATATCATCGGTTACGTTGCACTTGTTTCGGACTTTCTTCCCAGATCATAAAAACGTTATTTCGAAAATGTTAGGCAATATGGTACACGAACAAATAAGTGATATTCACAAGGGAAATGCAATAGTTAACAAACTCCGTTTTCTTTTATGCGAGAACCGTAAGAGAGCACGAAACAGTGTAGGGGTGAAAAAATAGTTCAAGGTAATTTTCAGCTGAGCGATTTCCATTTTGATATATTATGCTACCGACCAGTCCCCAAGACCTCCAGTTCCAGAAGAAATACTTTGAGCCTTTCTATGAGACTCTACCGGAACCTCGTCCTCAAAAATTAGCCCAATTGTTCCGACCTTGGGCTTTGCACAAGACTGACGACGGTCGTTTCAGATGGTGGCAAAGCGATTCCATGTCATTCCAGTTCAATCTATTCCATTCTTTTCTGTTCCATTTCATTCTATTCCGGACTCATATTTCATTATTCATTTGAACACGTCATGATAGATTTAATGTTATGCAGTTCATTCAAGCACCATAGTTGGACTAAATTTTGCCGCAAAAAAAAAAAAAAAAAAAAAATGCTTCACCTTTCCACTTGACACAATCTTCCCAGGAGCTAGCTTTTATCTTCAATGGCACACAGCTTTTCACTTTAAACATGGTCAACATTTTTTCTTAATAATGTAGCATTCCTCTGCTTGCAAAGAATGAAGACCAAGGTCAAATGGGAGGGGGATGTAAAGACGCTCAAAATTGCCGAGTGAATTCTTTGTTTGGCGACGTGAAGGAGAAAAAGAAAATTGCAATAATCTGGATATTCGGCTCTCCCGAAATAGAACCAAAGAATACAGTAGCACATTATATTTCACGAAAGAAAATAAATGAATGCGCTGGTGGCGTAATAGGAAGCAAAGGGAATATGCTACCAGTTCCCCAAAATTATGACAGCTTTGTTTGACCAACATGGAGGACTGAACGGGAACCTATCTTCAGTGTGTCGATCACAATCCACCCCAGGTCTGAATGTCAATAGTGCATCGATGTACAGGAATTACATCAGCCAAAGAACTATAGTCTTTAGTGAAGAACTACTCAACGACATCAGTGTGAAAAAATTAATTCGCTGTTCGGACATGATCTGATACAGACGTGCAACATAATAGAAGTATTATATGAAACTGGTGGTTGCTAGTAAGTCTATCAAAACAAAACACCAAATGTGAGGACGGATTCTTTATTAGTACGACGTTTCGCTTCTTATTTCTATAAAGTAATTCGAAGTAACAAACGAAACGACGTACTTATAAAGGCTCCGTCTCCACATGGTGTTTATTTTGATAAAAAAAAAAAATTATCGACCATCAACAAGCTAGGCACAGGAAATAAACATTACCTCAAATAATTACAGTTGTTCAAATAAGCAACACCAAACCAACACACATGGGTAACATGCAGGAAAAACATGGAAATTAAAGAAGTACTATAAGATTGTAATGATTGTACAATGCAGCCGTTGGCTGTAGCAGAACTAGACAATGAAATAAGAAAATTAATTGATGGAATTTCCCCTGAAATTCTTTAAAATCTAGGATCAGATGCCCTATCCTGACTGATGCAGCTCAATAAGAGCTTTTTACCCAGACAGCACCAAAGAAATTGTGACAGGTAACAATCCTTATAATGCTGGAACCCAACAAGGTAACAACAGATCCAAAAAGTTCCCTCTCCAGCTCGGTTATGTACGACACTTAAACTTTACGAAAGACCAACAATGAAGAGAATATCCACAACCATTGAAAAGCATATTAGAACATATTAAATTGGTTTCAGACCAGCCGATTCTGTTGGGACTAAGTTCTAAAGCTAAATCAGCTCATTGGTGACATTTTTTAAATAAAACATAATAGAGGAGCTCTTTTTACTTCCATCTTTATTTATTTTTAATTTTATTTTGTTTTTCGTTTATCTATTTTTTATATTATTACTTATTTCATTATTATTATTATATTTCAACAATCAGCTACCCTAGCTTATATCTGCTCTTATCTTTGCCTTCTTCTCCTTAAGCTTTTTTTTCATCCATTTTACTACATAACTTGTGTGTTCTATTTTTCTTTTTGCAACAATTCCTCGTATTTCTTTCTTTTATGCTGCCGTCACACTTATCTTTACATTCCTCCACTCACTGTCCTAGCTTTTGTTACCACCCATTTTCCTCGTCCGTCATTCCACACTTTCATACATCTTCCTTAAAACACGCCCTTTCTTTTCCTACCTTCATTTCGTTTTCTCTTTCACTATATTCTACCTCTCTCAGTTTCACTTGGTCTCCATTATTTTTCACCGTCTCACTCAACTCGTTCAAATGTAGCACCTTTTTGCCTCCTTTCCTTCTCTTCTTTCTCCACCTTACACCCATGTTCAACCTCATTCCCACCAGGTGATAAGATGTTTCACCTCTCTCTCCCCTTAGTCACGTCCAGAACTCTTCCAATCATCTTTTTGTACACCACTACATAACCCATTACTACCGTCTCGACTACAATTCAACCAACAACTCTGGCTCGTGTATACTTATGTACTTTTTTCTCTTCAAACACTGTGGTCACTATCACCATTTCTCTTTCAGTGTATGTCTCTAACATTTTCTCTCTGCTTTCGTTCTTTCACAGAGCGCCATATTTTCCTGTTACTCCATTCACTATTATACCACTACATTCATATTTCTTCCAAAACTATCCACATACTCATTTAATTCAATCTAGACATTTTTTCCTCCTCACACTCAGAAACATCCATATTCGCAATAGTATTTTCATTTTCGCCCACAATATCTTTAATGATAATTCCATTCAGCCATACATACATCACTTACTTCTTCCTTTTCTCGTTCTCTTTCATCTTACCTACCACACTTTCAAACTCAAGCTCATTTTTTCTTTTTAATTTAGTTTCAGCCAATGACATTTCATCCACCTTTCTTCTCATAAACATACTACCAGTATGCCCCACATCCTCTCACGTTCAAAGGCCTAATTATTGGGGTTCTGGTTGGGTTTTCCCCGGACGCTTTTTTGCTTTTATTCATTGCAAATTTGCCGTTTAGGCTGCTCATTATTTTACTGTTATATAAATCATATACGAAAATCTTCAAATACCCTAAATCAAGCAATTACTAAATAAAAACACTATTACACTAGGTTATGATAAAGGGGCAGTTAAATTAATTGTCACCAACGACTACGGAAAGAATCCTTGATCCAGAGTAAACTTTTAACGAGATATTGAAGACTCTTACATGAAATGTGTAAAAAGATTTATTTTAATTTTTTATCTAAGCAATAGTACAATACTGATGTTAAAATAAATGCAAGTTCAAACTACAAAAAATAACCCAATGTGCTACTTTGGCGACCGTTCCAATCTACAGCCATTAATAGCGGCCATAGCACTCGTATTTCCCTTTAGAGTAAAAACAGTGACACGAGACCACTTTTTTTTACAGTACGAGATTTTTGGTCTGCTTCCTAAGTTAACTTGACTGAACAAAATAGGTTTTGACGTATATAGATAACGTTGCTAAATACTTGTACATTCGTACCCAGAAGACGACGTTTCGTTATTATGGTGTTACATAATTTATATGCAAGAACTTTCAAGTATCATGAATGAAAATTGTTACAAAATGAGAACGTCATTACAATGGATTAGAATCAAGGGGCAACTAAAATAGATGGTTCAAATGAGATAGGTAAGTGTGAGCGAACGTAATAGAAACGCTCTTTTTTTTTAGCAAAATTACTCAAAAGCTCTCAATCGATGAATGACTATTTTTTCAGTTAGTTAACTTCTTGTTATTTCTATACAAAGCTGAATCAAAATCAATTCTTCAATAGCGGCTCTCCATTACAGCCAGACATGCAGTGCAAAGAGGATGATCATTCACCAGAAACAATTCTATGCTCAGACATTGATTACGCAGTAAAAATCATAGACAATGTATAAGTTGGAATACTGCTCATGCTTGATATTAGTGCAAATTTTTTTCAAAGTATTCTATTACAGGATCTGGATTCTATATTAGTGAAAATGCGTCAAATTTTTAAAAGTTATTTGACGCAAACTCAAGCTGTAATTAAAGCAAAAGAAAAATCATAAACAGTTAAACTAAATAAGGGAGTCCCAAAGGGAAAGTATACTATATATATTGTCACTTTATATATCATACAACCAAATAGTATTCTAAAAGGGCTATAAATCAGATTATAGACAATAAAGCTGCCATGACTATAAAAAGAAACAGTCAATATGACAGAATAACTTCTGCATTGATATCCATCCATTGGTTACCAATAAAGACTTTCTCATTTATAAAAGAACAAGATGTAGTAAATCTAAATATTCAAAAAATTATTTGACGCCACTGAAACCATCAACTAACGCTGGAGTTAGACATTCTTCAAATAAACAGAATGTTTGGATCACGCTCCAATAAAAGCGAGAGATAAGATATTTGGAAATTGTGCTGTAAGACTATCTGACAAACAGACTTAAGAGACATCTGAGAATCTATGCAACTGAATAAAACTAAAAGAAATTATGTTTGGGAGGGATGGTGACCAAAAATTGAAAATTGTTATTGATGAACACAGATGGTAAAATGAGACAGTGAAGAATGCCAAGACATAGAAGACAACCAAACAGACAGGTAAACTCAGCCAACCCGAGTAGGATGAATGACACTATCTGTATCTTTGCGAGGGAGGGAGGGAGGAAGGGAGGGAGGGAAGGAGGAAGGACGTGAGGCAGCGAGACTCCCAAGCCAAAAGAAAAAGTAAACATAAACTTTGGCGGTTTAAAGACCTCTTCCTCCTCTCCGGGTTGGACTATTCACAAACTCTTCTTCAAGTTACGACGTTTATAGTCTTCCAGACTAATCAATGATATCTTATGAAGACGTGGGGCAGAGACCAAATACTGCTGCCGCGACCATATGACCCACATTCTACCACGTCCGTTGACTGAGGCAGCAGCGGTGTGTACCGTTAGCGTTCGAATGGACTGTGGTGAAATTTGCGCGTTCATTGCCCGTCCGTTCTCCTCTGTTCACATGGCCTACGCACAGTCTTAATATTTCTACGTCTTCTCCTGGATCATGAGGAAAAGGAATTGTAATAAATACACGAAAGAATCAACAGACACCTCTTGTTTAATTCCTGGAGTTATCAGGCGGGACGCGTTGTGGCAACATAACGGCTGGAGCCCAAGAGCTGGATCCAACCCTCAGTGTTGTCGGAACATGTGAATCGCAGACACCTATTTCTTGTGCTGCTTGTTGTGCAATTAGGCTAAAACCGGGACACTGGGTTGCAATTGCCTCGTGTGCCACAGAGCACGAGCAAACAAGTGACAGATCTGTGTTGGTTACTTCCTTGACGGCGCTCCTTGGACCACTAGGAAGCTCGCTAGCAAGCTTCGGTAGACATTGTCTGAAGGTAAGTGGTGAAAAAGACGGACAGTTAACGGAAGCGGCGTGAGCATCGCCAAGGAAGGGTAAATGAACCTTGACTGGGGGCGGTCTCAGGCGCCTCGGTCTCCCTTTATCTTCTCCAATTTTGCCTTCTCATGTCTTGCAGTGTCTTTAACTTCTGGTGCATACAGAGCCTGAAGTTATTCCCGCAGTATCCCGCCATTATAAATATTGTATTGCACATCTAAACATTTATATAAGGTTGTAGCTACTTTTCCTGTATATTGTATGAGTGTAAATATACATACACATACACACACACATACACACACACACACACAAATATATATATACATATATATGTTATAGTGTGTGTGTGTGTGTGTGTGTGTGTGTGTGTGTGTGTGTGTGTGTGTGTGTGTGTGTGTGTGTGTGTGTGTGTGTGTGTGTGTGTGTGTGAGGAGAAGGAAGAGGAGAACCAAAAAGGTGAGAAAGACGAGGAGGAGGAGAGGAGGAGGGTAGGAGTGTAAGTTTTAATGGGGATCCTTTTTGGGCATACCTATTCCAGCATAAGGCGTAAAAGGCTATCTTTTGTTATTTCTCTAAGTTCAGTCAATTATTTTATAAGCCACTGATTGTCGTATATAAAACTGAGACCTGTGGCTATTCATTTAAGAAAGAAAGTGTACCAGTGGATTATAGGAGTGCATTTATAGCTCCACTATAGACGGGGATGGGGGATAAGTGTGAGGGACCTGTCTGATAAGTGCAGTTCTAAAATGTATAGGAGTGGAGAGGATTAGGAAGGGAACAGAAGGATTTCATCCACTTCGCTCAGACCCAAATTTCTCAGGTGACCGGTAAGGAAAGGAACAATTGCGAAAGATCAATGTTGTTTTGGGAGACGAACAACGTGCGTAGACCAAGTATTTGTGATAAGATAAACGAAAAGTTTTTGCCAAAAGGTAACGAAGTCTGTTATGGTTTCATAGATTTAGATAAGGCGTGCGACATAATTGACAGAGGCATTGTAAAGGGTGATGGGTGTACGAGTTAATGGGAAGGCTCTTCAGGGCATTCAAAAAATTTCACGTGAGTGATAGAACATATGTGAGGGTCAGAAATAGCGCGTGAATGTTTTGAGGTGAAGGTGGGGCCACATCAGGGTTGTGTGATGTCGCCATGGTTGTACAAAGTGCACGTGGACGGGGTGGTGAGGGTCAGAAATAGCGAGTGAATGGTTTGAGGTGAAGATGGGGCTACATCAGGGTTGTGTGATCTCGCCATGGTTTTTCAACGTGCATGTGGATGGGGTGGTAAGGGAGGAAAACGTTAAGCAGGTGTTTGGAGTTGATGAATAAGAGTGGGAGGGATGTGGGTGGCGAGCCAGTTGTTGCTTACTGGCGATATTGCCTTTGTGGCTGATGTTGAGGAGAGAATGGAGCAGGTGGTGACTGAGTGTAAGAGGAGAAAGTTGATATTAAATATAAGCAAAAGCGAGGTGATCAGATGCACAATGAGTGATGGTGGTGGCGGGGTGGATGGGGGATGAGTGTGCAGGATGAAAGGTTGGAGGAAGTGGAGAATTTGAAGTATCTGAAATCGCAAGTGGGACTGAACGAAGAAATGAGTATGTAGATCAATTATAGATTAAAGGAAGTAAAAAAAATATATATAAGCAAACTACCTCAGTACTCTTTGATGTACCCTGAAACTTTTTTTTTTTTTTTTTTTTTTTTTTGCACCCCAGTTCTCTGACTCAGATCCACATTTTTCACACTATTCTTATATTACCTATCATGTTTCTTAAGCTCTGACTCTGAAATATGGTTACCTTTCCTCTCTGTCTCTCTTACATCCCAGGGCCCTCTGTCACAACACCTGGGTATAGTAATTTCGTCTTGCATTTTTTTTTTCTTTGCATTCATTCCCAAATAGGTATTTCACATGTCCTTTAAGATTCCACCCACACGTACCTCCTTAACTTTATGATTCACCTCAACACTTACTGTTCCGTTCACTGTCACGTGCGATCCCAAATACTTGAAAATTTCACCACTTCCTCCAGTCTTTCCCCTCCCACGTACATATTCACAATCAACCTACCTTCATTATCATTCTTTGTACATTTCATAAGTTCATTTCCCCACATTCACTTGTAACATTCGTCTGTTACACATCCTTCCAAACTCAGTTACCAATTTGTTCAATCTATCCTCTCCCCCAAAAGCATCTGCAATCTTCTATTTCTATTTAGTTTAAATATAATTAAATTAGAAATATTTCTATATCCAGAGATTCACTGCATTACTGAAAAAGACCCACAATTATGTATATTTCATTGTAATACAGTATTAGTCTAGGTAAATAAACTTATTCAAATACAGTTATGAAATAGAATGGAATAAATCTGATTGAATTCAAATAAAGTTATAAAATAGAATAGAATAAATCTGATTGAATTTCTTGCACTTTTCAGGTTTCATTACTTCAATTACAATTTTTGAAAAAATATGTACTATACATATACATATACATATATATGTACATATATATATATATGTATATATATATATATACATATATATATATATATATATATATATATATATATATATATATAATATGTATATATATATATAAGTTGGAAATTCTAACTCAAGAGTAATCCACTAAAACAATGTAAGCATTATTCCCAATATATTTACACTATCAGAGAGTCTCTGGTTCTAAAGAGATACATTGTAGTGGAATATTCAGACGTATAAGCAAAATGTAATGGGAACATTTGAAACACTTCCGGGAAATGTGTAATTATAATATAATTATGAACTTTAACCAATAGCTCATCAGATGTTCTGATACGATAGCTGTCAGAATAGAAAAATGAAAAACACTCGAATATGTAAACGGTTTGCTGTAATCTGCTGCTTGTCATCCAGTATTCCCACAAAGAACTCCCTTTCCGCGCTAGAAACTTTCAACTGTAAAGAAACGCAAGAAAACTACCTTGACCCTGCTTACGTTTCTTACGAAAATCTGCTATCTTTCAGCTTTCATTCAGCAACGTGTTGTTACTATTTAGTTCCTATTTTATTCTCCGACAGAACTGCTACACATATCCAAAGATGGTGCAGGTGTGAATGACATGGAAGACTGGTGTTTCTCCACTAGTCCAGGTGTGTTTTACTATAATTAAGAAGTATAAGGTGACCCAAGCGAGAATGTCTTCGCATAAAATTGATTGATTGATTTATAAAAATTTTGGCTTGAAGGCCAAGCGACGGACCCAGTAGGCCATTCAGCGCATGTCTCCGCATAAGAGGGACACATTTTCTTTTTCTTTCAATGTCAACACTTCTGAAATTTGGAATGCAGCTCACTGACCTAGTACTGAAATAAAGATAACAAAAGTAATAATAGATCATTCTTTTATGTTCTGATCACCCAGGCATAGCAATGTCACATACTATCAAGCATTAATACATAACAGAATGTATAATCTTGTGTTCATCGTAGTCAACGCAGCCTGTTCCCAATTAAATATGTCTAAATTCGAATTAAATATGATTTATCTTTAGTAACAGTAGTATTGTTATACTCAGAAAATTATTCATAATTTTCAGTCATCCACTTACATCAAAGTAAAAAGACACCATTTGTAGTGAATGGGGATTACAATTACCTAGATTTAAAAGAAAAACCTAACAGCTGAATAATCGACTCGTTTTCTTTTATATCTCCAAATCACAACACAAGAAACTTCGAATTTCTTTGATCAGATAAACAAATGCGTAAGTAGTCAATTTAATTAATGAATAACCACTGCCACTAGTTTTTGATAATCAATTTTTTTCCAAATCAAGAATTTCATATTACGAAAAAAGATCATCTTATTTTCCTTGAAGCAAATTATGTCCTGTAAATGGGGCCATATCTATTATCAGTTCTATTATTTCAATCTGGAAAGAATAAGAATAAGAGTAAAATTAAATCTTTCAATTTTAAAAAAAATGCAGGTAGTTTATATCTAAAAGATAGGTAGTTAAACCATCAAAGAATTTTTTTCTGAACGAATTTATATGTTTTGCAAAACTGGTTCAAGTGAACTTTCTTAAGCAATGTGACACACCCTTATGATCATTAAACATTTCATATATTTTCAGTATTTACAAACCGTATTTTTCTGAGAGAAACTTTTGTTGGAGTCATTTCTAATAGTGTGCATTATTATATAAAAATGGTACATTTTCTCAATTCTGCTTTTCAGAAAATATATAAAAAACAGTATGTATTGCACCCTTTGATGTATATATATATATATATATATATATATATATATATATATATATATATATATATATATATATATATATACATATATATATATTATATATATGTAAATATATATATATATATATATATATGTATAAATATGTATATATATATACATATATATATATATACATATATATATACATACTGTATATGTATATATATATTTATATATAAGATTAGGATTGTTCAATTGTCTTATACTGGCTTCCAACTGGATCCAAATACATATATTAATTGTTTTGTCTGTTTCTCTCTTAAACCACATAAGTTCATTCTGGGACACTTCTAGATTCACTACAGAATCATTTCAGCAATTAAATACACTTACACACACACACACACACACACACACACACACACACACACACACACACACACACACATTCGTCGGATGGACGGCGAAGATTGGAGCTCCGAAGAAAAAGTGAAATTTTCGTGGATCTCAACGTCAAGGAAGTACCTTTTTGTATTTACAGGGAAGGGGAAAGCTCGTGGTGTAGTGGGAAGGTGGTGAAAAAGGAGAGGGGGAGGGATTACTGAGGAAAATGGAAGGAAATGAGGAAGGAGAGCACTTGGTTCAGGCAGGCAGACGCCATATAAACAAACGTCAATTTAGTGACGATGAAGGGACTAACAAAAATGTAAAGATTAGAAATATAGATAAGAGCAGCACAATTGAAAGTGAAGATAACAATTTCCAAGGATTAAATGTGGGAGAGGAAGCCAACCCTCCCCAATCAGCAAGCCTAGAAGAAAAACTTGGGAAAACTGTCAAACATTGGGAGGATAGGTTCGGTGAAATCACGAAGATCACGCAGAGTTGAAAAATTGGAAGAATTAGAGAAGGTAAACCAAAAACTAACTAAAAAGAATAGAAGTATTAAAAAGACAGTTAAAAGAAGTAAAAGATGCGAATGAGGAATTAAAGAAGAATAAAAAAAAGTAGCAAAAGAAGCACAGGGTTGGAAAAAAAATCCAAGAGAACAACAAAATTGCATTTAATGACATAGTAAAACAACAGATGAAAGAACAAACTGAAGACACAGTCATTAAAGTGATGAGACAGAAGGAGAATATAGTAAGAGACTTAGCAGATAAAAAGAAATGTATAATTATATTAGTAATGGAAGAGAAGTATAATCTAGATAGAACTACAAGAATCAAAGAGGAAAAAGAAAAAGTAAGCAGTTTACTAGAATTAGTTCAGGAATATGAACCTGAAATCGTGAAACAAATTGAAGAAATGTATAGGCTCGGGAAATATAGTACAGATAATACCAGACAAATTAAGATTAAATTCAGGTCACAAACGACACCAGAGAATATCTTAACAACAACAGGGAAACTAGCAAACAGTGAACAATATAAAAAGGTATGGATAAAAAGAGAAATGAATAAAGAGGAAAGAGAGGAGGAAAAATGAAAAGACAAGAAGCTAAGAAAAAAAAACGAGAACAGAACAGTCAGAAAAAGAGAAATTCTATTGGATAGTAGTGAATATGAAAGTGAGGAAATGGGACATACCAGAGAAAAACAAAAGGGAGACAGAAAATACAATGGAAGTAGAAGAAAATTAAGAATGTCTTACACAAATATAAATGGATTAATAACAGGATTGAATGAACTGAATGATTATCTGAAGAAAAAAAAAACGGACATAATGGGAATTGTAGAGACAAAATTAAAAGGTCCACTACCACCTAACAGTGTGGGACATGATGCATATAATTATTGGATTAGAAATAGACAAAACAAGGGGGTGGAGTTATGTTCATGACTAAGAAGGATATAAATGTGAGGAGTGTCACATATGGAAAGAATACAGTAGAGATGATTATGATCGAAGTGGAAGACAGAGATAAGATGAGTAGAAAGTTTGTGATAAATTATGTGCCTTCAAAAACATCCTCGTGGGAAGAGAGTGAACATAAAAGTATGTTAGAAGACACAAGGATAACATTAAATAAGATAATGGAAGATGGAGGAAGAATAGTTATGATGGGCGACTTTAATTGCAAAGAAGTCTGCTGGGAAGAGATGACAGTAAAGGGTGGAGACGACTCATGGTGAAATGTTCTACTCGAGATGATTATTGACCATACAATGACACAATGGATTCAAGAGAACACTAGATATAGAAATGAAGAAGAACCATCGAGACTAGACCTAATAATCACATCAGAACCTGAAATAGTGGAAAAGATTGAATATAAGACACCAATAAGTAAAAGTGACAACATATTGATTGAACTGGAACTAAATGAGGAAAAATTCACAAAAAGAAATGAACAATATATAAAAGGAAGAATGATGCATGAAGAAACAAATTTTGATAAAATAAGAGAATTCTTTCAACAAGAAAACTGGGAAAGAATTACAAAAAGGAAACAACAGTGTAAGAGAAATGGAATATTTTGACAAAGATTTATGAAAAAGGAGTGGAAAAGTATGTCCCAAGACAAAAACAAGAACAAGAATATGTAAAGTGCTGGTACAACAAAAGTTGTAGGAAGTTAAAAGACAAAAGAGATAAAGCTTGGACAAATGGAAGAAAGACAAAAGACCTGAAAAATGGAAAATACATACTTGCTATAGAAATGAATATGTACAAGTGTGAAGAGAGGAAAAGAGAAAACATGAAAAAGATGTCATAGAAAAATGTAAAGATCAACCAAAACTATTTTACAGATTCGTAAACAACAAACTGTAAAAAAAAAACAAGAATTAGAGAAATTAAGACAAGGAGGAGTTGAATACACAGAGGAAATAGAAATGGCGGAAATTATGAACAAGCATTTTAAATCTGTGTTTACAAGGGAGAACATACAACCTGGAGAGATCGAATGGAAAGAGAAAGTCCCCCCTATGGAAGAAATAGAAGTAACAAAGAATGAAATAATGAAACATTTGAGCAATCTTGATGTCAGAAAATCGCATGGACCAGATGAAATAGCAAACTGGATTTTGAAAGAATGCAGGAATGAACTGGCAGACAAAATACATAGCATAATAAACAGTTCCTTGAAAAAAGGAAAAGTTCCAAAACATTGGAAAAAAGCAAATATAGTACCTATATCTAAAAGGGGGAAATAAAGAAGACCCTACCAACTATAGACCAGTCTCTCTGACAAGTATAATAGCAAATATTTGTGAAAGAATTATCAAAAGTAGATGGGTAAAGTATTTAGAAAAAAACAACGTGCTAAATTCAAGGCAATTTGGATTCAGACAAGGACGATCATGCGCCACCAATTTAATATGTTTCTATTCAAGGCTAATAGATATAATACAAGAAAGAGATGGATGGGCTGATTGTGCATTTCTAGACCTAAAAAAAGCTTTTGACAAAGTACCACATAAGAAGTTGCTTAAAAAATTAGAAACTGAAGGAAGAATACAGGGCAAATTGCTTAAATGGATGGAAGACTTTTTGCAAGAAACAAAAATGAGAGTAGTGATAAGAGTTTAACACTCAAATTGGGATGAAGTAATAAGTGGTGTTCCACAAGGAACAGTTCTGGCCCCAATAATGTTTGCTATATAATGATATGGATGAAGAAATTGAAAGTCATATGAGCTTCTTTCCAGATGATGCAAAACTGCTAAAAAAAAAAAAGCGAACAATGAAGAAGATTGTGAGTCACTACAGATTGATTTCAATAAAGTATGGGAATGGAGTAGGAAGTGAGAGATGGAGTTCAATACTAAAAAGTGTAGTATAATGGAATTTGGAAAAAAAAATGAAAATAATAAGAGGATCATATAAACTGGGAGAAGGAATAAAAAAAGTAGAAAATGAGAAGGATCTGGGAGTCATTATTATGAATAATGTCACCTGAGAAACATATAAACAAGATTTTTGGAGAAACTTATAATTCAATAAGAACAATCAAAGTAGCATTTACATACCTGGATGAAGAAATAGTGAAGAAAATACTAATCACTTTGATAAGACCAAGACTGGAATATGCAGCAACGATGTGGTCACCAAGTACAAAAAAAAATGTATAACAAAACTTGAAAGAATACAAAGAGCAATTACAAAATTGGCACCAACACTCTCAAAACTATCATATGAAGAAGGACTGGCAAAACTTGAGCTACAGACATTAGAGCAAAGAAGAGAGAGAGGAGATTTGATAACTATTTACAGAATCATGAAAGGCATAGAAACTATTGATAGAGAGGATCTGATAAAATGGGATGATAGAAACACAAGAGGACACGGAAAGAAAATCAAGAAAGACGGCTATAGAAGAGATCTGAAAAAGAACAGCTTTCCTCATAGAGTAATACACATTTGGAACAAGTTAGATGAGAAAGTGGTGTGTGCAAAAACAATACATGAATTTAAAAACAGTTTAGATAAAATGAGATATGAAGACGGGACACCACGAGTATAGCTCCCCTTCCCGTAAAATACAACTAGGTAAATACACACACACACACACACACACACACACGTATCCCGGTGGAGTCCGGTAAATCCAGCGGAATGCGGTAGATTCGGCGGAGTCCGGAAGATCCACCGGATCCACCAGGATCCGGTGGATCTTCCGGTGGATCCGGCGGGGTCTGGTGAATCCAACGGGGTCTGGTGGATCCGGTGGAGTCCGGTAGATCCGATGAAGTCCGGTGGATCCGGTGGAGTCCGGTAGATCCGGTGACGTCCGGTGGATCTGGTGGAGTCCGGTGGATCCGGTGGGGTCCGGTAGATCCGATGAAGTCCGGTGGATCCGGTGGAGTCCGGTAGATCCGGTGACGTCCGGTGGATCTGGTGGAGTCCGGTGGATCCGGAGGAATCCTGTGGAAACGGTGAAGTCGGGTGGATTCAGTGAAATCCGGTAAATCCGCTGGAGTCTGGTAGATCCGGCGGAGTCCGGTCGATCCAGAGGAGCCCGGTAGTTCTGATGGAATCCGGTGGATCCAGTGGAATCCAGTGGATCCGGTGGAGTCCAGTGGACCCGGCGGAGTCCCATTGATCCGGGGGAGTTTTTTTAATCCGTTAGAGTCCGGAAGATCCGGTGGGGTCCGGTTTCGCTCTATGCTTCTTCAGAGGAATCTGAA
Organism: Oratosquilla oratoria; assembly: GCF_046742065.1. Taxonomy (NCBI): domain Eukaryota; kingdom Metazoa; phylum Arthropoda; class Malacostraca; order Stomatopoda; family Squillidae; genus Oratosquilla; species Oratosquilla oratoria. The sequence goes on along the minus strand of NC_134779.1, from coordinate 30,105,640 downwards.
GAAGCACATAACTAGACCCGTAACTCGGAACTAGACCCGTGACTTCTTTTTCCACCTTCATCAACTTGTCACAATGTACCAGCATATATATATATACATATATATATATATATATATACACACACGTGTGTGAATGTGTGTATATATATGTATATATATACACACACACACACACGTGTGTGAATGTGTGTATTCATGCCTAAAAAATTTCTTCTTTTCCTCTTTTGCGTTGTTCGTTGAGCTTTTAACTTTCGTTTAGATTTATTCTTGTTTCTATTATGTTCTTTCTCTGCTGTGACATTCCTTATACTTTTTATATTTATATTCGAAGTTTCTCTTAAGCGTCACCACTCGCCCAAGTTGAGCCTGGGTGTAGGTGTGAGGGAAAGAGGGGGAAAGGACACCAGGAAAGTAAAGGTGCGTACGTTTGTGTGAATGTATATGGATGGATGTATCAATATAGTTTTATCTAAAAGTAATATGCAGGATAAGAGTTACGCTCGTAGAGTGCTGTCTCTATATCTCCATGGGTCAAACTTGGCCTTAAATTTGTTTATGACGTCCCTCAGAGCATTAGATCTACGCAGAAAAATGCATAGCTAATTGCCATGCAAACATCTTTGTCTTTTTAAATCCTTTCCGCGTCCCCCGGTTGTTCTTCTTCCATCATGAAGTGTTCTTTGTTGATTTTGCCCACGTGACCACGTGTGCCTGCCTTTGTGTGGTCGTGTTTGCATGTGTGCGGGCGCGAGTGCGAGCACGTGCATTTGTTTGTGGGAGCTTCTGAGCTCTTTGGTAACGTGTCCGTGGTTTGACTTGCACAAACATGAGGTTTGGCCGCTTAAAGAATTTCACAACCACAGTTTCCCCGGCGCACTGCAAGCTGAAGAATACATAGTTTTTCTCTTCTCCGTTCTTTTGCAGCCGCTGCATTATGTGCG
>NC_134779.1:30094699-30099699 GCF_046742065.1 Oratosquilla oratoria | reverse complement strand
GGTATCATTGCACGAAATCGTGCGGTTTGCGGTGCCGGTTGGTCGGACTGGCGCTTCCGTGTGTGCTAACGACTGAACCGCCGTTGTCCGGTTGTATATGCTACGCAAGGTGCAACAGATGTTCCTGTATGTTTTCCCACTCAGATGCTTGCATGTAGTGCAGAGATCTTTGATATTTAATATCTCCTATGCTCTATTATTTGTGCATTTGTGCATTTGTGGGTATATATGGCTTTCTTACATTCTACCATTTTTCCTCTGTTTCCTTACTGATATAGTTGTGTGTAATATATCACCGTCATACATTTTTTGGTAGGTGCCCTTTTTTCATCTATATGGTGCACGAACGCGCTGGTTTACACGGTTGGTTGAACGACATCGGCTCTGTGTTCTTGATCCCCCCTTTTAGTCTTGTTGGCAAACTCCTATATGTTTCTCCAATATAAACATTTATCACAACCTACAAGGGATTCTATCAACTAAACTGTTGGTAATAATATATTATTTTTCCATCTTTGGTTTTATGATGTCCCCGATTTTCTTTCCTGTTGCGTCACATAGCATAGAAACGGATAGTTTTTGAGTGTCTTAAATTCTTTACTTAGTGGCGCAGGCCAAATCAGAAGTGGGAACTACTTACGTAGTTAATGTTTTTAAATGTTTTTTTCCTCCTTGTTATTCCTCTCCCTTACAGCTTGGGGCCTTCTTCCAAGGTGGGACTTGAGAGACCGGTAGGGAACCAAGACCGTAGGGAAAGCCAAGTTTTCTGGGAAAGTTTCGGTGACATGATGTTGTTAATTCGTCATGGAGGAATTCCAGGCTCATGCATATCTTTGTGTGCTCGGAGTGCTCATGAGTGAAAGAAGCCCATGACTTCGCCGGTCTGGTCTCTTTGGTGTTGGTGTGAGCACCTGAAAAAAACTAATATATGTCATCTTTTGTGGGTGGGTTTCTATTACATACTTTGAATTTGAATTGACAGTACTATTTTACTCTATGATTAACTGTATCTAGGATGAACGGTAGGGACCCCATTTAACCTCTCGTGTTCTACTGTTTAGTTGGGATCCTGGAGATGGACCTTGGTTGAAGTTGTAGATGGATGTCATCAATGTTGGTTGGTCCTTTGGGGGAGAACGAGATGATTATTATACAGTCATCTACGTACCTAGTACCATTTGCTGTTATTTGGGATTATCTTAATATATATTCTTCTTGTTCAAGTGTCTCCCATAATAAAGAGGCATGCGCCTACTGCACTTATAGGGGATCCATAGGCAAACCTTCTCGTTGGTGGATAAAAAGTTTTCCGGCGTTGAAAGGAAACAGACGCACACTTATAAGCATATTTCAATACATAGTTTTATATATACGTCTCTCTTATTAAATAGGAAAGGTCGTCCGCGTTGATGTGTGTCAAGACTTTACTTGATAGCAGAGATGGCATTTTGTATTAGAGGACATTAGTAAATAAACTCTTTAAAATCATAACTTACCATACTACCCTTTGTCTTTTGAAATCTATTTCCTTTAATCTATTTAATTAAGTCGGACGAGTTTTTAAGTGTGCCTCACTGATTTTACCAATCTGATTGAGAGATAGTATGGTTTAGCAAGATGTTTAGCTAACCTATGGGGGCGCAGCTGTGTGCCAATATCCGGAGGTTAATGGTCTGAGTACCTCAGGCTTGTGTGTGTCCTTAGGGTAGGGAGGACCTCACATGATTGGATGGGGTTGGTTACTTGGATATTGCCTTCATGCTTTCCGTAGGGGGATAGAAGAAGTATATTATATGTGGCGTTTTTTCCTTTATCTGTCTCGGTTATTTTTTACTGAGCTATTATATCCATCGCCTTTTGCTTTGCCTTTTGGTTGGATTGAATAACGTCATTGGCCACATCCATCCTTTAGCTTGTTGGGTCAGTTTTTTTTTGTGGTTCTTGTAGTGGTCTGAAGGTGTTCCCTTTGTCCGGAGAGCCGAGTGAAGAGGTGCATGGGTCTTTCCCTTTTCATGAACCTGATGTATTTCATCTTGTGTCCGAGGAGAACGCGATTACCACCCACCTTTATTGTTCATATATAACTATAACTACGTAAAGCAGATTGGTTTTAGATTGATCTTAGTTTGGGGGGGAAATGGGCCGGTATTGTGTTGGATCTTGATCCGCGGGAGCTCGGACACAAACAATATGACACTTAAACGACCTACAGAAGACCATATAAACAAACTGAACAACACGCAACAATAGCTAAGGGGAATAGCCAGGTTAAGAGGCCAATAAATTAATCAAGAAGCAAGGACAAGCCACTCAGGAAAAATTACTCATGCTTGACCCTGTCCCTGTATACCCTCCTTTCTCCTTAATATTTTTTTTGTATGTATTTAATACCAGTTATTACTGTAATGCAAACCCATCTCTTTCTGAAGAACATCTACTGTATATACGAAGCATAACATAGTGCGAGTGCGAATAACTAGTCAAGAAATAAACTCCTACTGTTCTACTGTGTTTTGTTTTCCCCTCTAACTCCTCTTACAAAACTGGTCCAGGATATGTCAGGATGTTGTATTAATAAATATATATATATATATATATATATATATATATATATATACACACACGGACGTACATAATACATATATATATTACATACATATATATATTATAATATATATATATAATATATATATAATAATATATATAACGTACATATATATATTTACATATATATATATCACGTTACATATAAATTTATATAACGTATATATATATATATATACATATATATATATATATATTGATAAAATGTTTAAGACAAATGAGAGAGTTATAGGTGGGGAAGGGTAAACGAAGATGGTGCTAAGAATACAGTATACAATTTATTGTTCATCACGTATCGGTTATATATATACGCCTTCCTCAGAGAACTTGTTACAGAACATATTGGTCACAACATTTAATATACCCGTTATGGTGGGAACTTGTGAAGCTTCGAAGGCTTCACATATTCCCCCACTCGGGTTTAAATATTGTTGTTTTGTGTTGTTTGAACCAAGGATGTTTGACCACAAGATAGATCGTTCTTTCTGTTAACATATCTTCTGAGGAAGGTTATATAACCGAAACAACGTATATAACAAGACCGTCAAGTACAATTATAATAAATTTGTATTTTTTAGCCATCTACGTTTACCCTTCCCCACCATAAATCCCTCTCTCATATAACGTTCTTATATATATATATATATATATATATATATATATATATATATTTTATATACTATACGTACATACTATATATATATAAGTACATACATATATATACGTACACATATATATATATATGTATATATACGTCACACACACTCATATATATATATATATATATATATATACGTACACACATACACATATATATATACATATATATATATATATACATATATATATATATATATACATATATATATATATATATATATATATACCTGCATGCATATACATATATATATATACATATATATATATATATATATATATATATATATACGTAAATGCATATATATATATATATGTATATATATATATGTAAATAAATATATATATATGTATATATGTATATATATATATATACATATATTTATATACATATTTCTATCTATTTATTTATGTACATATGTATGTACATATATCATTGTTGAAGGTCTCGAGATGGAGTTTTCGGCCTCTGAAGGCACTGGCTTGTGTCGTTTTCGTACCTCGTGACCTCGGCGAGTCGAGGCAATGCTAAGTCGAGGCCGCTCTATTTTCGTGATATATAATTTTTACTTAGTTACCTTTTAAATAATTGCAGACGTTTTCTTAGAAATATCCTTCGAGAGTGGTGTCATATCATTTGATAATAATTGCCTACATTAGTCTGTAATTTTGTGGTTTATTTACATATTTTTCCACAGTTTTTCCAACAGTAATTTATTTTTACGTCATATTTTATGCTTGCATTATTGTGCAGTTCCACGTTTTCTGCGACTTGCCGCTCGTAATGTTAGCAGACAAAATAAAAACCTTTCACCGCGTCGACTTCTATCCCAACTGCTCCTAACGCACTGAACAAAGTCTTTTACTGAGTTTGAGTTATTGGTGCACTAAAATAACATCATGATCATGTTGTATAGACACGGTAAAGGAAACAAGGACTGGAGGTGAAGCCGTAAGGCGTGTATATAAACTCTGTATGTATCTAGTATGCTTATTCCTTTGAGAAAGTCGATAGACGAAATGTTAGGAATAAAAGCTTCATCTCCAGTCCATGTTTCCTTTACTGTGTCTATACAACTTGTTCACATGGATTTTCATCATGAGCATGTCAAGTGGGCACGTTCTTTACGTAATACTCATGTATAGTACGTACCACTGTACTGTACGATGTGTTGCAACGTTATCTTTTCCTTTTATAAATTTTGCTTGTGGAAAAATATCGAAGGGCGAATACAGTGTTGTAATGTAACTAAATACAAATACTCAAATAATGTAATTTAGTACAGCTCTACTACCTTTTTTTAAGTATCTATTTGCTAGTGATTTTAGTTTTCAATTTGATAGAATTTTGTATTACTTTTACCTCATTGCATTTAAAAACAAGTAAATCTTCAATCGTTATACTTCTATATAGTGCGTTTCTATGACAATGCCAATCACAACAGGGCAAACGACAAAAGCATGAATCGTGATGACCAATTCCACATTTATCTGCGTTAGGACTAATTGAATGCGTCCTTTCATACTGATCAACCAAGTTTGGTGTCACATTGCCACCATTCTCTATTGCACTGTTGTGGTTGTCGTCTTGTCGACGATAAAATCGGCGGTGAATGCAGAATGTGGACATATCTGATTTTTTTTTTTTTTAATAAAAGAAGACTAGAGAAATGTATTTCCATCAGTATAAGAGCATATAGAAAAAGTAGGATATTACTCGTACCAAATATATCTTGTAG
>NC_134779.1:30082199-30089699 GCF_046742065.1 Oratosquilla oratoria | reverse complement strand
GAATATCTTCCTTTCTCCCTTCGCTCCACTTGCGTCCACATTATCCTCTTCTCCGGAAACTGGCAGTAAGACACTGACATCTATCGAGAAGGAGGAAATTCTAACACAAATATAGAAAATAGTGTAGGGCTGGAATGACTTCCCTCTAAACAAGCTTGCAGATTTTCAACTATCTTTATACTATGAGACTTCTTCCATGACTTCCCTCTAAACAGTCTTACTGATTATAAATTGTCTGGCCAAGAGGCTTACTAATTATACTAGCAAGCTTACTAATTATAGAAAATTGTGTAGAGCTAGAATGACTTCCCTCTAAACAAGCTTACCAATTTTCGACAATATACTATGAGACTTCTTCCATTACTTCCCTCTAAACAGTCTTACTGATCATAAATTGTCTGACCAAGATGCTTACTAATTATACTAGCAAGCTTACTAATTATAGAAAATTGTGTAGAGCTAGAATGACTTCCCTCTGAACAAACTTCTACCTGTATCACGGACCTTTTCCCCCTTATAAGGGAGGGAGCCAGACAAGGCACGCACACATTCACATCCACCACCCATTCCTCCCCCTCGTCTTAGCTCCTCGAGTATATAAGGTCAACCTTGTCAACTATCTACTCGCCTGGTCAAATGCAATGCAGCAGGACGAATTATAAACTTTCTATCTTTATACTAAAAGGCTGCTTCCCTCTTGTAAGGGAGGTATCCAACCATGTCTTACACCCAACCTCCACCCCTCCCACTCCCATCCATCCCCGCCCCCCCCCCATTTGTCTCCCTTTTATCTTTGCTCTTTGTGGATGAAGGGTCACGTGTGTCCCCCAACCATTGCCCTTATTTCTGAAGGGTTCTCCTGTTGCCGTCGTTTCGTACGATGACGCAGCGATATCATTTCCCCCATCGACTCCAACGCAGGGGAGAGAGAGTTCCAGACACGGGCACGATAAGATCGACCTGGTGTGTCGAGGCACTAATGATGTGAATAAGTTTATGTACAGTCACGATCAAGGGCTAAGAGCCATGGGGCGAAGTGACGCTGCGTAGCCACCCGACCACGGGGCTCTTTGTCATACTTATTCCGAAGGGCCATCGATGCTCTGGACCATGGCAGTTGGAGAAGATTTCTGAAATACTCTCAAGCCAGTACGTAGTCCACAGTGGAGAGAAAAAGGAATGAGAAAAATACCTGTTCGCATGACGGTACCTACGCATACACGCGATGCAAGAAACCGGGCGTATCTGTGAACATACTATCACTGGAGTCACTCCAACACCTTAACTTTCAATCATCTGTAGTCACGACTGTATGATGCCAACACAGCATGTCCATTTTCATCAAAACAGCTCTTACCTCATGTTTTGTGAGAGAGCCATCATTGTTAACTCTAATAGCACACTGACATTAACAAATGGCAATTAAACCTGAATATGTCTATTACGAAACGTGCGATCGCATCGATTGATCAATTTTAGATCGTATATTGATGACCAGCCAATCGCTCGAAGCTGATAGCTTTTTAGCAAATTTGATTTCCTCTATTGAAGAAAGAACAGATACAAAGATCCTAATTTCGGCTGCCCTCAGATGTCGATCGTGCTAAAAAGCCCTGCCCTTTTGCCCGCCAAACTGCCTGGAACGCTACGTCACGTGTGAGAGTGCAAGTGGGCGTGAGCAAAAAGGAAAACATGGTTCGTGTATGCAAGAATATTCACGCTGCCATTATGCTGTGACTCAGAATGAGGTTGTGGCCGAAAGATGAATTGGACGCAGAGTAAAAGGTGGAACTCTGCGGTTTTGGGACGTCGACATCTCTCTCTGCGTGCAGGAAAGCGGCGGAGAAGGGAGCGACCACGGGCGGCGGCGGGGGCAGAAGAAGAAGAAACTCGAGACTGCATATGGAAGTTGCGTTGGTGGGCGCGAGAGCGACGCCAAGTGAGAGAAAGGTGGTACTTCAAGACGAGAGAGGGGCCCACAAGGCCGGGCTCAAGTGGCACCACAGGAAAAAAAAATAAGATAAAAATAAAAAGTAAAAATACATTACCACAAAACACGCGGAGGAGACACGAAGAAAGCTATTGGTGACAGGCTTGCTAAAAACAATATATATATGTGTATGTGTGTGTGTGTGTGTGTGTGTGTGTGTGTGTGTGTGTGTGTGTGTGTGTGTGTGTGTGTGTGTGTGTGTGTGTGTGTGTGTGTGTGTGTGTGTGTGTGTGTGTGTGTGTGTGTGGCCGCGTCAAATCACATAACCTTGATACACATTATCAGCTATAGTTTAAACATAACGCTAAGAGCGGGCAACTTCATGGGAGAATGCAACTCTGATATGAAACAGACTTGAATGGTTGTCGGAGGAAAAGGGTGGAGGGAGGGAGAGTGGGTTAATGCAGAACGCATCGAAGGGGGAGGTGGGGGGTACGTGTGCCAAATGTTGGTTTTTACGGGGGGGATGAGGGCTGGGGGGGGGTCCTCCATGGAGGGAGGAGGGGTGCTTCGCGTTCGTGTCCACATGAGTGGGTGGAAATGGGGCGCAACGACGGAAAGAAATGACTGACGAAGAAACGCTTGATGCATGAATTACACCCACCCCATCCCCTTCCCTTCCCCGAGTCCTCCACTGTCATCCTTTTTTTTTTTTTTACTTAAGTAGCATGAACTAGAGGGGGAGGGGGGGAGAAATACCAGTTTGAACGAGATCTCAGCCGACCGACACCCCTTTCCAGCTGGGGTCCATCTGTCCGTCCACAAGACTGAAATAAACTGATATCTCTTACGGAGTCTATAGCTCACATCAACATGAAGAGGTCGATGACTTTGGGTGAGAGAGAAGGAAGGAGAGATGGAGGACACAGTAAGAAATTATTTTAGATCTCAGAAACGATATTCGCCACGAGAATAAAGATTCCAGCGATGGCCTTTAAGAGGGCGGTGTCGACTTGTGATCATACGATTTCAACGCGGAGATTATCTTTTTTTTTTTTCTTGGGCAGAGTAGGCTGGTGTGCTTGCTTGTCGCATAGGCTAAAGGAAGTGACGCAAGCTGATAACATATCATTCCTGAAACCTTTTATCGATGGCGCAGGTGATGAGGCTGCTGTCATCGTCTCGCTGAAGAGTGGTTCTTCAAGCTCCTCCAGCTGAACCAAATTGTCTGACGTCATCCAAAATAAAATACTCCAATGTGTCCCATTCGGAGTCCATATACCCTCGCGAGGTCGAACGAGACAGTCTGGTCGAGGCGGGCGTTTCGAAGGACTCGATAAACATCGTCAGGAACCGAGGAAATCCGCCCCCGCCGCGCTGCATTTCGTGTGAGCGCGGTGACCTGCTCGCAGTGCCGCAACAGACTTCGCTCTGGTTATTAGGAGGGAGGGAGGAAGGAAGGAACGAAGGATGGAAGGAAGGAAGGGAGGAAGGAAGGAAGAGAGGGAGGGAGGAAGGAAGGAAGGAAGGAAGGAAGGAAGGAAGGAAGGGAGGAAGGAAGGAAGGAAAGAAGGAAGGAAGGAAGGGAGGAAGGAAGGAAGGAAGGGAGGAAGGAAGGACAAAAGGAAGGAAGGTAGGAAGGAGAGAAAGGAAGAGAGGAAAGAAGGGAGAAAGGTAGGAAGGAGAGAAAGGAAGGGAGAAAAGAGAGGAAGGAAGGAAGGAAGGAGGGAGGGAAGGAAGGAAGGAAGGAAGGAAGGAAGGAAGGAGGGAGGGAAGGAAGAAAGGAAGTGAGGAAGGAAGAGAGGAAGGAAGGAAGGAAGGAAGGAAGGAAAGGAGAGAAAGGAAGGGAGGAAGGAAGAAAGGAAAGGAGGAGAGAAGAGGAAGAAAGGAAGGAAGGAAGGGAGGAAGGAAGAAAGGAAGGAAGGAGGAAAGGAAGGAAGGAAGGAAGGAAGGAAGGAAGGAAGGAAGGAAGGAAGGAAAGGAAGGAAAGGAAGGAAGAAAGGAAGGAAGGAAAGAAGGAAAGAAAGGGAGGGAGGAAAGAAGGAAAGGAAGGAAGGAAGGAAGGAAGGAAGGAAGGAAGGAAGGAAGGAAGGAAGGAAGGAGGGAGGGAAGACTACTCCCCACCCATGGAGGAGGAGAGCATCTCGTCTGCAGCCACGGGGGGGCGCTCTCCCACAGGTGTACGGGAACCCGGTTCAGAACAAACAGAATTTTGCATAACCGCCACACCACCTCCCTTCCTGTGGACGCCGCTCTAGTTAACCATCGCTTCTATCCTTTCGGGGCCTCTGGCGGTGGCACCACCCCGAAGGAATCTGAAATTTTGTCCACAGCTGTGCAAGTTTGAATTTGGATATTTTCTCGTTTCTTCTCCCACCAAATGTCGCAGGAAATGAAATGCCTGCGCCATGACATGGCAGGCTTCTCCAATACCAAGACCAGGAAGTTGCGTCTGTGTGTGTGTGTGTGTGTGTGTGTGTGTGTGTGTGTGTGTGTGTGTGTGTGTGTGTGTGTGTGTGTGTGTGTGTGTGTGTGTGTGTGTGTGTGTGTGTGTGTGTGTGCCTGCACGCGCTTGTATGTGCTTACTTAAGTTTACATAAGAAGCCCCTAATGATCACTCATTTCCCCAGTCAACAAATCTGCTTCCGTATTTACCCTCAGACGGTTCCATAGCCTCAGTTCCGTGACGTCATAACGTTTGCAAGAAAAACAAAGCGTCTCGGAGGGAAAGGATCGGTTGAAGAAATGACACGTAGCAAGACTCCCAGGCCCTTTCACTACTTCCCACGACTTGCACATTTGTTCTGGCTGCCTCCAGGCGATTTTATTCAGGCGAAAGAACTCCCCCCCACACACACACCTCACACCGTCGTTAATACAGCCTGAGAAATGGTTAAATTGAGTAAGCAGTAGAAGAGGCGTCATTGATTATAAGAAGCGTGGTGTTTGCGCAGTGACTGATTAATACATCCAGATGACACAAGCGTCACGCAGAGCCTCGTTCGATCGTCTCAGTCGCGTCGCCATTGCGCAAGACTTCTACCGTCGACCTAATCGGTCAAATGGAAACAGCGACATTCCCTTTTATTTGCTTAGCGAGACTTGATGGATCATTCATGTAAACGACTTTGTTTGTTTTGCGAGAAACCTAATGGATCAATCGTTCGTGGAGTGGGGTCAGGGGGTCGAGGTTTGGGGGGGAGGGGTGCCAACCTCCCTACCCCTCCGATTCTCAGCCCAGACCCTCCCTCCCTCCCTAAGCCCCCACCCACCCACCCACCCCACCCCTCGAGCGAGATTTGATTTTTTTCCGGGCACAAGCCTCGGGCACTTTCGTCTGGCTGAGGCACCTTTCCATAGTGCCATGTGGCACTCTCCTTTCTCTCTCTCTCTCTCTCTCTCTCTCTCTCTCTCTCTCTCTCTCTCTCTCTCTCTCTCTCTCTCTCTCTCTCTCTCTCTCTCTCTCTCTCTCTCTCTCTCTCTCTCTCTCGCTCGCTCGCTCTTGTGGCGGCTGGCGCCTTGCCTCCGTGGCGATCTGCCAGGGACGATGAGGTGAAAGAGTGTCTCGACCACCTCCTTCCGTACCGGATGTTCCTTTCCCTGCCGCCAAGTTATTCTATCCACTTCCTTCTCACTATTGCAACCTGCACCGACCAGCCCCCTTTCGCACCGGGTGGCACCCGATTTAACCCCACCCCCTTTTCTTAACAACCTAGAAACCTAAAACCGCTGGTTACCCGCAAGTGTACGCGGTTTGGGTCCGCGTCCGCACATGCACCTACAGTGGAGCGTTAATGTGCATCCCCACTTTTTGTTTTCATTCCTTTAGATGTGATTACTTCCTGTCGCTTCGTTGTCTTCACACGCCCATACGAAGCCCTTCACCGCTCGAGCCATCTATAGCATCTGGTGATATTCTATTCGGCCCTTCCCTTACCCTCCTTGAGAAGCTCCATTTCTTGACGTCTTTGGGGCTTTACTGTGGCTGCAGGTAACCTGCCACAATAAACATGTGTCATCCGCTGGCACCGGCTCAGCCGTGGCAGCAGAACACACAGACAGACACGACCACAACCGAGTTACAGGGGTTCCCCAGGGTGAAGCCCACCAAACTCCCGTCGGCCTCCTTCGCAACTCCGATGTCATTGTCCACTTCCACATACTACGACGGTCTAACACACACCAACAACATCAACACCATTAACAATAACAACAACAGCAACATAAGCAACGTCTTAAGACCCTTGGGCCTTTTGCAATCGTTGCAAATGCAGAATGTCTTTCGTTCTTCCCATCATTTTCTTTATTTTATTTTTCTTTTGATTTATTTTTGTCTTAGGGCGTGTGCGTGCGTGTGTGTGTGTGTGTGTGTGTGTGTGTGTGTGTGTGTGTGTGTGTGTGTGTGTGTGTGTGTGTGTGTGTGTGTGTGTGTGTGTGTGTTTGTGTGTGTGCATACGTACGTGAATGCATGTGTGTGTGTGTGCAAGTGCATGCGTACATGAGTGCGTGTGTTATAATAATAAAATTATAATAGTAAAAGGTTTATTTCGATTGCAGTAGTACACTGACAATAATACATTACAAAATCTGATTAGAAATTTAAAACTTAGTGTATATATACGGTACAAGTTTACATAGTGTTCATTATGTGCACAATGGATGGGATGGCACTGTGTGTGTGCGTGTGTGTGTGTGTGTGTGTGTGTGTGTGTGTGTGTGTGTGTGTGTGTGTGTGTGTGTGTGTGTGTGTGTGTGTGTGTGTGTGTGTGTGTGTGTGTGTGTGTGCGTGTGCGCGTGCGTAAAATGTAAACAGAGGAGTTCCCCCGCATGGAAAGTGCACGACGTCGGATCAGCGCCCGCGGGCACAGCAATGCACCGTGATGACGCGGCTGCGAGGCGAGGCAAGAATGCGGGGGGGAAGGGAAGGGGGAAGGGGAAAGGAGGGAGGGGGAAGGAGGGAGGGGGAAGGAGGGAGGGGGAAGGCGGACGGGGGAAGTGGGAAGGAAGGGGAAAGAAAATGTTGGAAACCTCGTTTCCGCTGCCCTTTAGCTAGAATACCAGAGGCCTCACAAGTTGCAGGTCTCTTTTGTAATTTTAATCCGCAAGGGGGTGGGGGGGACGCTCAAGCCCATGACGGCTCTCACGCCCAAGACTCCCACGGACGAGGTGTTCGAGACGACCAAAGGCAATGCCACTCCTCCACGAAGAAAAAAAAGAAAAAAACTTCACGTCTTCAGGACATGAAGATTTCGAGATGAAAATAAAAAATCAATGGTAACCAGTTCTCGGAGGAGTAAGCACAGATCGATTATACTCCCACCTCCATCCCCCCACCCACCCACTCGCTGTACCACAATGTAATACCAAGCCAACTCGGCGCCAGACGGTTTTGTTTTCCTCAGAGACTGGCTGGCTGAACTGCGACCTGGACACACCGATCCAGAATCTGTGGCAGAGATGCCCCCCTCCCTTCCTCGTAAAGAAAATAAAATACAATAAAATAAGATAAAATGAATAGATAGATAATCTGTGCTCCGTCGACTTCTTGGTGGGGTCCTTCGTCACCCCAC
>NC_134779.1:30064699-30074699 GCF_046742065.1 Oratosquilla oratoria | reverse complement strand
TGCACATCGCAGCGCACAGGATGGGCACGTAAACAAAAAAAAGCCTTGCTTGTAATTTCATGACAAAGCGGGTAAAATTAGGCAAATGTTCTTGGGGGAAAACTCATTAACGTTAACGATTCTGTGGCTGCTCCCGTGAGGAGGAGGAGGAGCAGGAGGAGGAGCAGGAGGAGGAGGAGGAGGAAGAGAAGGAGGAGGAGGAAGAGGAGGGGGAAGAGGAGGAGAAAAGGAGGAGAAAAGTGGGAGGAGAAAAGGAGGAGGAAGAGGAGGAAAAGGAGGAAGAGGAGGAAGAGGAGGAAGAGGAGGAAGAGGAAGAGGAGGAAGAGGAAGAGGAGGAGGAGGAAGAGGAGGAGGAGGAGCATGATGAGAGGAGGAGCATAAGGAGAGGAGGAGCAGGAGGAGAGGAAGAGCATGAGGAGAGGAGGAGCAGGAGGAGAGGAGGAGCAGGAAGAGAAAGGAAGAGGAAGAGGAAGAGGAGGAGGACGAGGAAGAGGAGGAGGAAAAGGAGGAGAAAGAGAAGGGGCATGAGGAGGAGGAGTAAGGAAGAGGAGGAAGAGGTGGAGGAGGAGGAAGAGGTGGAGGAGGAGGAGTAGGAAGAGGTGGAGAAAGAGGAGGAGGAGGAGGAGGAGAGGAGGAGGAGAGAAGGAGGAGGAGGAGAGAAGGAGCAGGAGGAGGAGGAGGAGGAGGAGAGGAGTAGGAGAGAAGGAGAAGAGAAGGAGCAGGACGAGCAGGAGGAGGAGGAGGAGGAGCAGGAGGAGCAGGAGGAGTAGGAGTAGGAAGAGCAGGAAGAGGTGGAGAAAGAGAAGGGAGGAGGAGGATGGACCTTTACCCTTTGGAACCCGCGACAAAAGAGTAACAGGTGGGACCAAAGTTTGTTCGACAGCCCGTGAAGCGCCTTAACCTCTTCCAAACCGTCGCGTAAATGTTTGTTTATCCAATTACCTCATTTACTAATGATCAAAGGAGCGAGGCACACAAGCCTCTTCGCATTTCGTGTTGACGGGCACCGGCGGGGATTGGCGCCAGTCGACGAAGAGTCTAACGACATGGGCCGCTGGAAGAAGGTCACGGGCGAACTTCCAGGGCGCTCCGTAAGCGCAACGCCCGGACAAATCAACCCGTTCTTAGGACGAGATCGCATTTCCAGACAGACCGTTATAGACAGGAAGAGTCTCAGCGTATCCGTTCTGGTTATTGATTCATAGGCAGTGAACCAACGATATGTAAAGAAAGGGTCGGGGTTTAGGGGTTGGGGTGTTGGGCGCGCCTTTCGGTTTGCGGGCGTTATGGCGCGGTTCCTCTCGACTCCCGCCCACCAGCAGCCAACCGATTTAATTCATTTCCTCCTAGGCGGTGGCATCTCCTTCCCCCCCACCCTCCCATGCCTCTTCTTCTCCTCCCCCCTCCCTCCCCTCCGTGCCCATGTCTCTCTCTGCTACGATAGGCCTCTAAGGCATCCCCCACGAACTTCGTTTCCTTAGCGACTGCTGTTGGCACTTTTACTTTTGTTACGGCTAAGCTGTTCTCGTCATTCCCCGCAACACCATCTCGTTAGCGAAAGGAAGGGCGGGGGGGGTGTTGTTGGCTGCAGCCGTCTCGATGAGCCCCACACGACGTGGTACCCAATGACACACTTTTATTCTGCTTGATGTCACCAAGTTTAATCCTCTTTCGTCGTGATAATGGATTCTTGTCTTTTTTTTCGTGTTCCAAGAGAAATTAATTTCGTTTCACAATGACTCGTAAGCTGGTTCGCCCCTTTTGCATCCCGGCTGTCGGAATTTACCGTTCGTCTCGTGACTCAGACTTAGTCGTTTGTTTTACTCTTCTTTGCTCTCTTTTTCTGTTTTTGTTAGTTTTTGTTTTGTTTTATTGTACCTTATTTTTTCTTCGTTTTGCCTTACTTTATTTTACTTTACTTTATTTTCAGCCATACCAGCCCAGTAAGCAACTTTAATTGGTTCGCATGAGCCTTGTGGTCCTTCACAGTAAAAACTGTTTATACACATAATGAAGAACAAGGGACCCAAAACCGAGCCCTGGGGGACCCCACTAGTAACATTACCCCACCTAGATTTTACTCCATTTATGGTGACCCGCTGTTCTCTGTTACTAATCCAAGCTCCAATCCATTCTAACACTTTTCCTCCTATGCCATGGGATTTTATTTTATCTAGTAGTCTCTGGTGTGGCACCTTGTCGAACGCTTTGCTAAAGTCAAGATAAATAACATCGTAATTATCATTGTTATCTGACGCCCTATATACTTTAGTGTAAAAGGATAGAAGATTAGTCACACATGACTTACCCTTGGGGAAACCATGCTGTGAATCACGAATTAAATGGTCTTTCGATGTGTTCTCTGAGTATGTTTACTACTGATTCAAGCATTTTTCCTATAACCGACGTCAAACTGATTGGCCTGTAGTTGCATATAGACGATTTCTCTCTCTTCTTAATAGCAGAAACGACGTTTGCCTGCCTCCAAGCAGAGGGCACAAAACCAGTTTCTACCGATTTATTGAATATTTCAGTGAACTGGTCGCAGATTTCAAATATACACTTTAAGCATTCTCGGAAAAATTTCGTCTGGCCCAGGGATTTTGTAGCTTTAAGTCTTTCAATCTGCTTGACTACTTCTTTACTAATACTGATATTAGATAGACTACTTTCTTCATCCTCTCTGAAAATCTGATTGCAGTCAGGTACTTTATCAAACCTCTCATTAGTAAACACTGATACAAAATAATTGTTAAACTCCTCACTCATTTTTTCCTCCAATTCTATCATGACATTTTCATAGTTTTTAATTGGTATTATTCTTTCTTTATTTTTTGTTCTATAGAGATGAAAGAAACCCTTTGGGTTGGATCTTGCTTGACTGGCAACCTTAATTTCATAATTACGTTTCGCTGTACGTGTATTCTTTTTAACCAGCTTTGCCATTTCGTTATATCTTGATCTAAGGTGTGATTCCCCGTTTTTTATTTTTACGTAAAGTCCTCTTTTCATTCCGATCTCATGTTTCAATCTGTCCGTCATCCATTTGGGAGTATTACTATTTTTCCGTATTGACTTCAGGGGGATAAATGTATTTTGTGCATTAATAATTAGATCAGTTAGATTGCTATACATTTCATCCAAATTGCTGACCTGTCTGTTGAGCCCCCGCCCCCAAGTGACCTGACCCAAGGTATGCATATTACCCTCCGTGACCCGACCCCTGGTCATGACCTGACCCCTGGTCAAGTACCGAGACCTGACCCCGTCGACAATGTCCGAAACGTCCGTAAAGTCCGTATAACATTTCATATTCAATTTCAAATAGGTTTTTATATTGTCAAAGTTTGCTCTCCTGAAGTCTGGTACTTGGACGTTATTCGTACTTTTTAATTCTTCCCAAATAATATTAAATCTTATTTCTTGATGATCGCTAGAGCCTAGACTATCTCCCACTTTTACGTTGCTCATTAGGTGCTCATTATTAGTTAAAAGTAAGTCCAGAGTATTTTCTCCCCTCGTAGGATCGGTAATCACTTGTTTTAGGAAATTATCCTGCACCACATCTAGGAATTTCTTCGTTTCCTGATCTCCTATTAAAGTTTCCCAGTCAATGTTTCTATAATTAAAATCTCCCATGATCACAACGTTTTTGTACTGGGATGACGATAACAATGACGATGGAAATGATGATGATGATGATGATGATGATGATGATGATGATGATGATGATGATGATGATGATGATGATGATGATGACGACGACGACGATGACGACGACGATGTCTGCCGACCCTGGCTGCGAACGAGAAAGCGAATCGACAGTTACTTAGCGTTGCAATAGCTATTTACTCTTTGGCGTCGTCGCCGCCATCTGTGCATCCCGGGTGACGAAAGACCTCTCTGGTTTCGCAGGACACCCAATACGCTATTAACCAGATGGGACTGGAGGACCAGCTGAAGGTCGAGTGGATACACAAGACGGGGAGCCACCAGACGTCCGAGGTGGCCCAGGCCTACTTCTCCAAGCTGACCAAGACCCAGGTAAGAGCAATATGTCTCTGGTTCCGACCGAGTTAACAAAGGCCTCCATTACATTTAGTACAACGTGTCCATCTTGTGGTGTCCTGTACTTCAAGACACCTACCTGTGTCCCTTCCCCGTCCTTTCAACTCCTCAGGATTACTATATATATATATATTTGTATATATATATATATATATATATATATATATATATATATATATATATATATATATATATATATATATATATATTTTATATATATATGTGTGTGTGTGTGTGTGTGTGTGTGTGTGTGTGTGTGTGTGTGTGTGTGTGTGTGTGTGTGTGTGTGTGTGTGTGTGTGTGTGTGTAAGCGGAGTAGGAAGCACATGAGTCGTAGTCTTGCGTTTATTCCTGACTAGTTTCGTAGGTATGTTTTTTCAAAACAGACCTGCGAAACTAGTCAGGAATAAACTCAAGACTAAGACTCCTGTGTTTCCTACTCCGCTAACGTCAACCTGTCAGAATTTCTCAACAATATATATTCATACATACATATATACATATATATAAATACTTATATACATATATATATTTGTTTATATATATATAAGTATATTTTGGCAGTAAATTTTCTTGTAGACATGTCTTGTTAAAGACCAATGCTAAGTCAGTTTCAATTACTTTCTTAGTTATTTTTCCCATTCTTCTTATATGTTTCTTATAGTCCAGGGGTAGATTAAACACAAGTCTACCGAGATCCATGGTATATTGCCACTAATTATATAAATACAATCGCAAGCTTTCGGTTGTTACATACAACCATCTTCAGGCAGATAAAATGACAGGAAAAGGTCCATGTATATAAATACACATATATGTGTATATATATGTGTATATATATATATATATATATATATATATATATATATATATATGTGTGTGTGTTTGTATTATGTGTACACAGAGTTAGCTTGTATTCTGGGTCTTTGTTATTGATAAAGTTTCGACGAGCATATACATATATATATTTGTGTGTGTGTGCTGAATACCGAGTGAGGGCCTCGTCCTCAAATGGCGTTTACTTCGCCATAAGTGTCGGTAGTTGATGTCGTCCTCAAACACAACATCTTAAGTCCTACTTACGCGACCGCTGGCCTTCAGAGGAGTGTCGCCCACGCTCGGGTGGTAATGTATGTCTCACCGCAACTCACACGATCCGCATTTTTTTTTCAACCCAACAGATATTGCATTTTGACAATTTTAGCAAGCGACCTCATCCGTGAATGAAGAAGACCGCTGTGCCAACCTCCTCAATTACGAGGTGTCTCGCGTTCAAGTGTTGCATAAACAAGTAGAGAAAACATGTACATGTGGGCAAAACATACAAACCAAACACCTAGGGGACGATAAAGAAGTAATGCACGTTTCTACACATTTGCGTCAACTGGAATCAAAAGCAAACACCAAAAGTGAACTCAAAAATAGGTACCAATACTGGAGAAAAAAGAGAAGGACATCACGAGTGTAGTATCACAATTAGGTGGCTATAGTCTGTGCGCTCTAAGAAGTACGTTTAAGGTGTGGCACATGGGATTTACTACTAACCTTTCTGCAAAATCAACCTTACCACATTCCTCTCTCTCTCTCTCTCTCTCTCTCTCTCTCCCTCTCTCTCTCTCTCTCTCTCTCTCTCCCTCTCTCTCTCTCTCTCTCTCTCTCTCTTTATTTCTCATACATGTGCTACCTGATTTTTTCTATTTTCTGTATATAGTAAAGGAAGCTGTCTAATACAACGAGCATCACTTAAGATTATAACAATGATTATAACAAATTCAACGACACGCGGCAGCAGCGCTTTTTCCACCCATGTTACCACAACGGAGTGTCACAGAGGAGACGTGTGGGAGGGGGTATAGCTAATCGTTGTTACAGTCCTAATGAATGATACTCATTGTACTATATATATTCCTTTACTATATACAAAATATGAAAAAATATTTAGATAACACAGAGACGGGAAATAAGAGAAAGACAAAGCATATACTAAGGTTGATTCGGCACGACGATTGCAACGCCCTGAACGGACTTCGTGGAGCGCACAGACAATAGGAGGGCACTAAGCACCCGTCCTTCCTCTCTGGACGTGTCGATGGTTCAAAACTACCTGTTTGCACTGACACCAACAAACCAACAACAGACTGACTGGGCACATCCTGCGTACGCCACAGTAGTTGTTAACAATCAAATAGGAATTTGCACCACGTTCACCTTGCAGAGCAGTGATTTCTGTTTTTCTTTTTTTTTTTATGACCGCATACGATAATAATCTACTGCATATGTGACTAATTCTCACTTTCTTCTTATTCATGTATGTATGTATGTATGTATGTATGTATGTATGTATGCATGCATGCATGTATGTGATGTATGTATGGATGTATGTGATGTATGCATATATGTATGCATGTATGTATGTATATGGTGTATGTATTTGATGTATGTATGTGATGTATTTGATGTACGTATGTACGTATGCATGTATGTGATATATATATGATGTACGTATGTATATATACATGTATGTATACATGTATGTATACATGTATGTATGTATATATGTATGTATGTATGTATTTATGTATGTATACATGTATGTTTGTATGTATGTGTGCATATATGTATGTTTTGAACTATCGCCAGATCATATATCTGTTGTTGCCTTGCCACGCCGACTCGGAAAAAATGTCCCTCTTGTCCTGAAAGGCGGTTTCTGGCCTAAACCACACCGTTTAACCTTCCGGGGCAACCCCCTCAGCTTCTTGGGGGCAGACCGCTAATAACAGTGGCATCGTGGGGACAACAAACCGTGTATATGAACTGTTCCGGACCACATGCAAGGTTGGGGTTCGATCCCCGCAATAGAAAAAGAAGGAAAAAAAAAAGAAAGAAAAAGAAGAAAAAGAGGAAAAAGAGGAAGAAAAAGAAGAAAAAGAGGAAGAAAAAGAAGAAAAAGAGGAAGAAAAAGAAGAAAAAGAGGAAGAAAAAGAGGAAGAAAAAGAAGAAAAAGAGGAAGAAAAAGAGGAAGAAAAAGGGAGAAAAAGAGGAAGAAAAAAAGAGAAAAAAAGAAGAAAAAAGAAGAAAAAGAAGAAGAAAGAAGAAAGAGTAAAAAAAAGAAAAAAAGAAGAAAGAAGAAAAAGAAAAGAAAAGAAAAAGACAGAAGAAAAAGAAGACAGATGAAGAAGACAGAAGAAGAAGAAGAAGAAGAAGAAGAAGAAGAAGAAGAAGAAGAAGAAGAAGAAGAAGAAGAAGAAGAAGAAGAAGAAGAAGAAGAAGAAGAAGAAGAAGAAGAAGGTGATTAACGCTTGAAGGTGTTTGGGCCCGCTATTGAGGTTAGTTATTTGAATGTGGAATTACAATCTAACTTGTTCAAGGTGTGATGCACATTAAATATTACCCATACAGCAACTATAATGTAAAATGAATCTGTATTATTACATTACAATACATTAAATGCATCCAATTGAATTGTTCGTCGTGTTCAAACAAAGATTGGTGAGTATGTGAACTAATTGATGAGATGGTGGTTTTTTAGAAGCGCACACCTACGCGATAAAGCAATAGAAAATTAATCATTAATTTTGTAGATTATAATACACCAACGTAATGTGCGATTTTCTTGGCGGGAATCAATAACAAAAAAGTTACCAAAACTTATTTACAAGCGAACGAAGTCGCGGCGATTAAATGCTACGCCATGTTTGTTTTGAGAGATGCCGAGTTCGAAGAAATGAAAGGATGATAAATTCGCCTATTCTAACCTAACCTTCCTAACGTAACTAACCTACATAACCTAACCTATATTTAGTAATTCGGTACCTCAAATTCTAAAGATCATCTGGGTCGTCGTCGTAGTCAGCGATACTGACGACCTAATTATAATTGCATCTCGATCAATTAACAGACGACGGCAGAACCCCGTGTTCTCTTATAAAGTCCAAGGAAGCCCTATTGTCTTTGTAACAGCGCTTATTAACGTCACCTGGAGTTCGAGAACACCCGCTCCAAAACGTGAAAGCCATCGTCTAAGTGACAGTGATTGAACTGGACAGACCAACATGGCGTTTGGACCGTATCCTAGTGTTTGTAGATTTGCTTGTAGCGAGGGCTTTCGTTATTTATTTTCGCAATGAAAATCGCATATTACGTTCATGTATTATAATTTACAAAATTAATATTTAATTTTCTAAGGCTTTATTGCGTAGGTGTGCACAACTAAAATAATACCGATGAAATAAATACAAGTCTGAAAGCGATATTTATAAAACACTTTTTAGCAAAGAATAAAAAAGATTCCCTTTGCAAGTTCGACAATTTCATCTCACATAAAAAACGCGGTTACGAAAACTAAACATTGCATGACATCTACGTGAACATGACTAACTGTATTATTCCTGAAATACGACTAATACATCTGTATACTAAGGATCCTTTCACCTCATCTCTGTAAAGTAACCTCGGCAAGCCTGAGCAACGTCTACACAACCTTGTATACACGTTGCTCTCTCTAGCGGGCACAGGTACAGTATAAACGACGTTTGAGTAATTTATATTTATCAATTCCAATGTTTGGTTACTGGCCGGGTAATAACTAATGTGCATCGTCACACTTTGATCAAGTCGGGTTGTAATTTTGCATCACAAATGAATGACCTCAAAATGGCGAGCCCAAACGTCAACCACCTTCCAGGACAAGAAAGACATTACCTGCCCGTGCGTGGCCAGGCAAGGCGACAACAGATATAAGATCTGGCTATTAATACGCATACACGTACTATATGTAATCATATACAGTATATATGCATGTATGCATGTATGTATGTACGTATGCACGTGTGTATGTGTGTATACATGTATGTATGTATGTACGTGTGTATGTACGTATGTATGTATGTACGTGTGTATGTATGTATATATGTATGTATGTACGTTTGTATGTATGTATGTATGTATGTACGTGTGTATGTATGTATATATGTATGTATGTACGTTTGTATGTATGTATGTACGTGTGTATGTATGTACGTACGTGTGTATGTATGTATGTATGTATGTATGTATGTATGTATGTATGTATGTATGTATGTACGTACGTGTGTATGTATGTATGTATGTATGTATGTATGTATGTATGTACGTACGTGTGTATGTACGTACGTGTGTATGTACGTACGTACGTGTGTATGTACGTACGTACGTGTGTATGTACGTACGTACGTGTGTATGTATGTATGTATGTATGTATGTATGTATGTATGTATGTATGTATGTATGTATGTATGTATGTATGTATGTATGTATGTATGTATGTATGCGTGCGTGTGGATACATATACATTCTGGCACAGGTCCGCGATCAAACAACCCCACTATGTGAGCCCTGGTGCTGGGCAGCGAGGCAAAGCTTTGTTTGTTGACCCGACGAGGTCGTCGTGACTTACTTTTGATGTCTCTCGCCATTTCCTCTGGTCAGCATGACGGGACCCAACGTCGTTAATTACAACATCACGTCCAGTGGTTTCCAACAGAGGCACTTTTTTTTTCGATGACGAATTTACCCGTTTTTTTATTTCAGGCTCCGGGCCGTATCACTACACTCGTAATAATTATTATAACTGTCGTCAAACACCTTTTCACGGTCACGTCCAAGGCAACAGTGAGCTCGGCCAGGGTTGTCGGAAATGGAAATGGGCTCATTACCCAACGAATGAAATTAATAGAATGAAAACCGAAGGAGAACTAAAACATATTATTTACGAATTTAAGTTTTATTTATGATATGTAAATTAGATCCATATTACACTTGAACACACCGTCCCAAATTAACGATTTGAAATCCAGCATAACTGCATCATTACAGGGATGGTAGAATGATTTGAGGAAAACGAATAGACATAGAAGAAAGTGTTAAAGTATTCACATCAAAATCGAATGAA
>NC_134779.1:30002199-30054699 GCF_046742065.1 Oratosquilla oratoria | reverse complement strand
TATACCTAAGTGCTGGTAATTTTTTTGTTCAAACTTTCAGTTTCCGCAGACAACTATCTTCCTCTGGGGGGAAAAAATAACAGAGCATTACCGCAAGAGTTCATTTTGAAATATATTTAAATAACAATACATAATACTTACGACATTTCATCTGCAAACTCAACCATTATCAGGAAATATGCAAATTTCTCGAATGACTTGAACCATAAGTATAAATCGACCGATAACTTAGGAGAGGAACTGTCCCATGAAGTGGTCTTACGCTCTCTTTGGTTCTTCATCTGAAGCCCCAAGGAACTCTAAAATTCCACACATATTTTATTGTGTGTTTATCTCAGATTGAAAGTTTCCATTTAACACAAATTCTAAGTATTTCGATTTAGTTGTATTACAGTTTTTTGCCATTATGTCCGTGTTGATGTTGAGGTTCTGCCCCGATATGTTGATGTTATGTGTCTTCTTCAATTTAATGTTTATCAATCTTTGTTGCATTTAGTTAATCTTTGGGATAAATTCTGGATATTATATCTAATCTGCTCATTATTGCAAAGTTTTTTGTTTTTGTTGCATGTATATAAGCACTTAAAGTTTTATTTTTTTCTTGTTTCTTGCTAAATTGATAAACATGGCAATATCATTACGAGCAGGCAATATAACTTAAACACACGAAACCCCACGAGCATAAAAAGAGGCAAGATCGCGCTTGCAGGGTCGTAGACAACCATGCACACTTTCACGCTATCAGAGAAGTTGGTGGAAAGTTTAGGTGGTTATGTCAAAAGAACCAGCTCTCACCAGCTGAGTGAAACTGACGAGAAACCTTTGAATGTTTATTCTGGCTAAGTCAAGCCAGGTGGGAATATCATTCACGTTTTGCAGTGATTTAACGCCACATCAGTTTGTTAGCAAATTTCGATGGACTTATCCCTCTTAATAAGTCTCATTAAGAACTGCATTCTTTTGTAGATGTATTCAAAATTATCATCATGGTCAAACCTCTAAAGGGTGAGTGTTAGAAAAACGAGTGGTATAAATGTATGGAAAACATTACAAACTAGAGTCAATCATGTGAAGGTGCATGAAATATAGTAAACAAGCATTATTGCTTTGTTATTCTTTAGGGAACAAAATACTGTCCAAGCTGATATTCTCTTGGTTACAAAGAAACCACATTTATGTGATCACATTCATACCGACATGTTGATATATTCCTGGACAGAATAAGATAGAATATTTCCTTTTTTCAGGTTGACCAGTTATTCTTCAAGTATCGCGTCGATTTCGAGCTCTTCGGCTACGAGTACGACGATTATTACGAGATGGCTCATGATTAGCGTCCCGTAAAGGAGCAACTGTGCCGATGTGTTTCGCAGACGTGGCCAAGCTATGAACGACTTACTGTGGTGATGTGCGCCTAAATCAAACAAGAATGTATTGATGAAAATGAAAATATGTGCCAAGTTCTCAGCAACGTGCGCAAAACTGGTAAACACAGTGCTTAGCAGAAAAACAAGCGTGTGTACTCTGTACATACTCCATGATAATAACTAGGAGACGTCCTCGCTGAAGGCTGGGAAATGACAGTTGTGTAAAAACCTGACCTCTACTGTCGGCCAAGTGCTGATGGTATACTTGAGTAAGATTATGCGACACCAAATACGATAATGCTCCTACAGGAAGAAAGGCTGGACCCTTCTTTTTTGAGTAATCTGTAAGTTCAGGGAGGTTTGCATGCCAGCGGCACCATCTGCTCACAAAGGAAACACTTGCGCATTGCAGGTGGAGCTTTGGTGTACGTCGCTCCTTTGAAGAGGGAAGCAAATTCCAGACTTATTATTATTTTTTTTTTTTTTTTTTATCGAGAAGCAACATGAATAAAATTATTCAAACCATGTGTAGTTTTTTCCTCACCTTAAAATGTATGCAAAGATTAAAACGCATGGCATTGTTGGATGCAAAAATGGCGATTAGAATTACACCACAAACATGGATAGCTTTTGTGTGTCAGTGTTTCTTAGTTACAAGAGATAAAACTTATATCATAAATCACAGTATAACAGTATTGAGAACAACGTTTGGGTTACCGAATGATGCATGAAAAAATAAGAATTATGGTTTGCTATTTTTCGGCTTGAATACATTTATGATAGATACATATTTGTATTACTTTTGCTGTTAGAAACACGCAGACCAAGCTGTTTATACTTTCGTAAAAGCTCAACGTGTGAGGAATTGTGACCTCATTTTTACTGTGGATGTTTTGCCAACCCTGCTAAGTAGTGGCCGAGAGAAGAGCAGTCACTGGTTTGCCAGTTCTTCTAATATGAAAAAGCGTTTGGAAAAGTAGTGAAAGATGGCAGAAAGAGAGATCGTGGGTCTGGTCCGGGGAGGGAGTACCAGCCCTGGGGCGGGACCCAAGAGACGGTACGAAGTCGAGCAATCAAAAGGCTGAGTGTGAGTCGACGACGATAATCATTTCCCTTATTGTATGACTGTGTATGTATGTGGGAGAGGAGGGAGGGAGTTAATCAGCACCCATGTTATCACAATAGACTAAGCCCCATCTCTCCGTTAATGGAGACGTGTCACAGAGTCGTGCGAGAGTGTAACAGAGGAACTTTGTTCCGTTTGGAAATCCCCGTCAAATGTTGACCCAATCAAAATTGCCCCTACTAAGTGGAGCTCCAATCCAGAACCCATCACCACGAAGCCCTATACCTCTCCACCCTTAGCCAGTGCCCCAATTTTCTCAAGCCATTGTAATATCGAAATAGCCCGGGCCCGTCATAGATAATCCTAGAGGACTAACAAATAATATATCAAGAACCTTATGATATCGACACATTCTCTTATCACAGAGCGGGAGAAAAATATACCTTACTGCGCATGGCAATACTACGATATCCTCCGTTACTTCCACCCCGTTTTAATGTGTAGATATTTGTACCAGATAGGTGTGTAGACCGACAAACGAACGCTTTAGAATAGGATTATACATATCAAAGACATGATACAAAAGTACATAACATCCTGTATAACTTATTTAACTTCTGTGTGTCTGTTTACAGTTCTCACGTAGTGATAAATATTTGGGAATTAAGTGTGACGTCACC
This sequence comes from Oratosquilla oratoria, assembly GCF_046742065.1. NCBI lineage: Eukaryota > Metazoa > Arthropoda > Malacostraca > Stomatopoda > Squillidae > Oratosquilla > Oratosquilla oratoria. The sequence goes on along the minus strand of NC_134779.1, from coordinate 30,051,586 downwards.
CTTTCCTGGGCGCGAATTGTTCCCTTGTTCTTCTAAAGATAATAAATGAATCTGATTGTTAGCAAAATTTCCCCCATGAGCATGCACTCAGCCAAATGTGGGGTCTCCTTTCCAAAACATCATTTCATAACCTAATAAAAAAAAAAAAAAGTTATCGTCTATGACGTATCCATTAAACGATTCTTTTTTTTCATAACTAAAGGGATTTTCTTTCGAAGGCATTGTTGTTGTAGCTTAAGGTAAGTTGTAGAGAAACTTTTGAAAGGAGAGACAAGAGGAGGAGAGTATAAATGACGGGAATAAAACCCGTTGCTTGGCTTTAACAAGAGGGCTTTCACCTCTTTCGCTCTGGCATTGAAACATCCTTTCATTTTGGTAAAGGTCAAGTAAACACAAATCTAAATGTTTTTGCATTTCCCCAATGCATCCTCGACAAATTTGTTTGTTTTTTATGTTGCAATCGTATACACAGAAACAAAAATACACTGTATAAAAATTGCGAGGATGGAACAAAAAAACACCTCACACTTATTTTCTATGTGGTCCTCTTAAGAAATCTAGATATATTTAAACAAGAAGTAATATATCTAACAACAGAACATTTTGAATTATAATAGTTAATTAACATAATAATCTTTGACATGACTCCTTGAGCAAAGAAAGAAGCAACTAATACATAAAGCTAAGATCAGAACATATTACTACAAATGATAATCTTTGACATAAATCATTATGTAAAGAAAAAAAACTAAAGGCACTTGTAGTATTAAACAAATAACATATAGTAATGACAGTTATAAAAAGAATAACAATGATATGATACACTAATAATAATGATACATGAATAATACTGATATTGATAACTTTACATAAGAAAAGATGTAATACAAGTAAAAATTTATTAGAACTATAATAACTTCAATCACATACACACAAAAAAGAAAAATACGTTTAGAAAAGTAGGCATGAGCAGACAACAAATTTAAGCATTAGAAATAACACCGTGATATAAACCGTAAGGAACTAATGATAAATAAAAGACTCCTGATTTCTGGCTCTCAATTGAGAACTTAAAATATTTTTTAACCTGACGCTTATAAGGATTTTTTGGTTGGTAAGAATTATGTTAGACGAAAGGTCATTCCAATGATACAGTACGGGTGTGATAGAAGCTGTTTTTACAGGAACCAGCGTGTCTGATTACAAAAAAAAGGATTACAAAAGCGGAGCATGCCGACAGGAGACCTTTTGGTCCATATCTAGGTCAGATGCGAAAAAAAAAATAATAATAAATGAATAAATAAAAACTATAATAATGTAAATAACAAATAAAATAAACTGTGGTATGAGTAGAACGCATGACTATTTCTATGGTAAGCGTCTCGCGTTGGGTCACGTGTTCCCGCGTAAAGCTGGCGGAGAGACGCGACTAGCATGGCCATTGTTCCCAGATGCGCGTCATCACGTGACCCAGATGCGCGTCATCACGTGACCCAGATGCGCGTCATCACGTGACCCAGTTGCGCGTCATCACGTGACCCAGATGCGCGTCATCACGTGACCCAGTTGCGCGTCATCACGTGACCCAGATCAAGCATCTGATTGGGCACTCGCTAAGCTGAACCAGCAGGGCGACTAGCCCGCTCCGGACAATCGGCAGATTATCTCTGACTACACTACCAGGCGGTCGTGGTCAAGCAAGTGCTGGTTCAGGACACGAAAGAGTAAGTGCTACCATATTCACAGTGCCTATTAGTTCTCTCCCCCATTCAGCCTCCGACACACATATCATATTCTGTGCTACAATAAAAAGCCAACACATTTCTACGTGTTTTAGTCATTGAGCCTAACCATTCGGACACTTTACCATAAAACAAATAAATGCATAGGTATAGCTAAATAATAAACAATTAGGTAAATAGTAAATAATAATAAATTGACATATAACTAATAATAAATTGACATATAACTAATAATAAATGAAAATCAAACAGACAAATGATAACAAAACAAAAACAAATAATATAAAATAAATTATAATCATTACAGCATCTTGCATAGGTGTTTATATCTAAATGATTCTTAAAGCTTCGAACTGAACTACATTGCAGTACGTGTGCAGGAAGTTTATTCCATTCATTAACTACACGGTAGCATTCCGAGCTGTTTCTGGTACGGTCATGCACTACTGGTTGGATCTTGTGTCTTAGGTACCCTACTTTGGAACATTATGTTGTAGATACTATATACACGAATTAGATTCATTTGTTTAACGCGGTAACCAACAGGTAACATTCCCACTTTTACAAATTCCTCAGCTCCTATATGGTTCCTGCAAGGCAAGTCTAATATAAATCTTATGATTTTCTTTTGAGCCACCAACAGCCTAGACGGATATCTTTTCGATAGCCTGCTGTAACTTCAGCTACAAGAATAATCAAAATAGCACTGAAGGAGTGCATAGACCAACATTTTCTTGGTTTTTAAACCATTTTTTTTTTTTTTTTTTTTTTTTTTAGCATTTCTGTGGGATTTTTTTTTTTTTTTTTTTTTTGAGAAGTTAGTTGGTACTTCACCAGCTATGACCTCTCCAGACAAATTTTGGACCAAAGGTAGGTAACCTGATGTCTAGGCTTCATTTCACTGTCACCACACTTCACTTTCAAATCATCACAATGTTTCCGTTTACGGTTGGATCCAATTGGCATTTTATTACCATTCTTGAACTGCAGCAAGCTCAGGATCTTGGACATTCTCTATATCTGCCCTGAAACAAAGTAAGGTCCTCTGCGTAAAGCAGAATTTTACGGTCCACAACAGCTGACATGTCGTTGATATGTTACACACACACGAGAGGAGGAGCCCAATGGAAGTAAGCTAAGCCTACATGTTTTTTTGTGTTATCCTCGGCAATTGTAATTGTTAAATCGAACTATGTCTTCTTTTTTTATATGCACTTCATTTATTTTGATTTATTGCCAAAAAAATTATTACTATTATTATTATTATTATTATTATTATTATTATTATTATTATTATTATTATTATTATTATTATTATTATTATTATTATTATTATTATTATTATTATTATTATTATTATTATTATTATTATTATTATTATTATTATCATTATCATTATTATTATCATTATTATTATTATTATTATTATCATTATTATTATTATTATTATTATTATTATTATTATTATTATTGTTATTATTATTATTATTATTATTATTGTTATTATTATTATTATTATTATTATTATTATTGTTATCATTATTATTATTATTATTATTATCATAAATAGAAGCTGTCCCAAGATTGAACCCTGAGGTACACCTCAGGTAACATTGATTGTATTCATATGAACTGATATTATCTACGTTCACGACTTATTTCCTGCCGGCTTAATAAGATTTGAACCAATTGATTGTAACACTGCGCTCATTCATATTAATTAAGTGCAGACATTTTCTGGAAAAGGATGTCATCGTTCACTGTATCAAATGCCTTTTGAAGATCTAAATGCTTACGTCATGCATGGAAAATTTGAGAAAGAGAAATTGCGTTCATTTAAGAAGTAGTCCTTAAAAATTGTATAATTGAAATTCTCTGCAGTGGAGACGGTAAAATATATGCGACGGAGAGACAAAATATCTAATTAAAAATACTTAAGATATACCCTAACTGATGATGAAGAATTACATTTTCTTTAAGGATAGAAAAATTCAAAGAAAATAAAAATTAAGGTATAACAATAATATAAAAACAATGTAATCTCGTATGTCGATAGCAAAAGAAATAATAATACATATATAGTACATACACAAACACACACACACACACACACACACACACACACACACACACACACACACACACACACACACACACACACACACACACCTCCTGGCGCTGTGGGTAGAGTTCTCGCCTGCCACTACGGCGGTCCGGGTTCGACTCCCGCCCAGGGCTGAAATGCTTACCCTCTGGAAGTCGCTTACTCAACCGATCCTGGACTATTGTAGCCAACTCTGGTCACCACACAAACGCGGAGACATCCAGATGCTTGAAGCTGTCCAACGGAACTACACCAGGCGCATCAAAGGGATGCAAGATCTCAACTATTGGGATCGCCTGGGAGCACTAGGCCTATACTCTCAACAGAGGAGGAGAGAAAGATACAGGGCCATTTACAGATGGAAAATCCTTGAGGGACTTGTTCCAGACCCCACGCCCTCTACAATCAAGCCATACCACAGTGTAAGGCATGGGCGTAAGTGTGAGAGACAAACTCTCCCATCAAGAGCCCCGGAAAGGATGAAGACCCTACTGGCAACCAGCCTAGGCCATGAGGGTCCAAAAATCTTCAACGCCCTCCCAAAAGAGGTGAGAGAGAAAACTAAATGCTCGGTGCACTGGACAGGTTCCTGCGCAAGGTGCCAGACGAGCCTCCAGTGCCAGGCTACACTGCCTTCAGTAGGTTCTCTCAAAACTCACTACCAGACCAAATGACCCTCGCGAGGAAGGACAACAGGACTGGCAGCAGCGGTAGTCCACTACGGCTGTGAGGATCGACCTCAGAACTTCACTAAGTAAACTAAGTAAGTAAGTACAGGAATAATCCCTGAGCTCCTCAAAACTGTCACTGTGTCCCCAATATACAAGAGCGGTGACAGATGCATCCCTAAAAATTATAGACCAGTCGCTCTAACATCACACCTGTGCAACAAAATAGTGAAGTATATGGAGGACAACCAACTATTCAATGACAACCAGCACGGCTTCAGAAAAGGAAGATCCTGCTTTATCAAAGCTCCTAGCTCAACATGATTGGGTCCTACACAACCTAGCTGAGGGGAAGAACGTAGATGTAGTGTTCCTTGATTTTGGAAAGGCCTTTGATAAAGTGGACCGTGGAATACTGTTACGCAAACTCAGTGACCTTGGCATTACAGGGAAACTGGGTGTGTGGATCCATGCTTTCCTCACAGGACGCCTACAGACAGTCTCGGTAGGAGGGTCCCAATTACAAAAAGCACAGGTAATCAGCGGTGTACCCCAAGGCTCTGTGTTGGGCCCACTTCTATTCCTGATCTACATGGGAGATATAAATGAGGCTCTAGCTTCTCCTCATTTGCCGACGACACCAGTCTGAGCCTACCAATCGCCAGTACTGAAGATGTACCTAACCTCCAGAGAGACCTAGACACTGTCTATGCCTGGGCCTCAAGAAATAACATGGTCTTCAATGAAGAAAACATTGAAATACTGTGACATGGCCAACATCAAGCAATAAAAACTGAAACAAACCTACTCACAGAAGGAGGCCATGAAATTAGCGCACTTCAGACCGCTAAATGCCTGGGGATACATCTGGGAGAAGACTGCACATTTCATCACCACATAGACGAAAATGTGAGAAGAACGAGAGGGATAGCAGGTTGGGTACTCAGAACCTTCTATACCAGAGAACCCAAAATAATGTTGACCCTTTGGAACACCATGATTCGGCCACTCTTTGACTACTGTAGCCAGTTGTGGTCTCCTCACAAAAGAGGGGAAATTCAGCAATTAGAGGCTGTCCAACGCTCTTACACCAGGCAAATCAGAGGAACGAGGGAATTAAGCTACTGGGGACGTCTCAAAAAGTTGGGGATCTACTCTCAACAACGAAGAAGAGAAAGGTACCGTGCAATCTATGTGTGGAAAATAATTGAAGGAAAGGTACCTACCCATCACCCCATTCACTGCAGCCTTACAGCACTGAACGTGCAGGGGGGAAATAACAAGAAAAACAATACCAACCAGAACTCTGGAAAGGATCAAGACCCTGCTAATGAATAGCCTGAACCATGAGGGTCCAAAGATCTTTAATTGCCTCCCGAGAGCTATAAGCGATATCACCGGTTGTACAGTGGACAGACTGAAGGCTGGACTAGATAAATTCCTGTCATCAGTACCAGACGAACCACCTGTACCAGGCTTCGCTGCTGGATGCCAGTCGACAAACGCCACACCAGACCAGGTAACCTTAGAGAAATTGGACACCAGGAATGGTAACAGTGGCGGATCACCATGGCTGTGAAGAGGTCTTCTAGACACATCCAAGTAAATCCAAGTAAGTGTCGCTTCGCCTCGGGGAGTTGGGGGTGTGTGTAAGGTCACAATATTACCCATATCGGTCATACGAGCTCTGAGCTCTCATCCGGGATGTTAATAAATGTCGATCACGAGTCCAACACGTGATCCAAAACTATGATGAATGGTGGTGAATCACACACACACACACACACGCACACACACACACACACAGGGAAATAGCTGTCGATCACGAGTCCAACACGTGATCCAAACAACATGGTGGTGGTGAATACATACATACATACATACATATGTATATATATATATATATATATATATATATATATATATATATATATATACATATATATATATATATATATACATATATATATATATATATATATATATATATATATATATATATATATATATATATCTGTGTGTGTGTGTGATTCACCTTTCACCTTGGTCTTTGGATCACGTATTGGACTCGTGATCGACAGCTGTTTCCCTCCCAGAAGAGAGCTCAGAGCTCGTATGACCGATCTATGGGTAATGTTGTGACCTTACATGCACACACACACCCAACTCCCCGCCCACGAGAGTTGGAGTTACGACTCGAAGCGCAGCGGTACTGAAATTATTTTAGCCCTGGGCAGAATTCGAACCTGGACCGCCGTAGTGACAGTAGGGGACTCTACCAACCGCGCCACCGAGTCGTGTGTGTGTGTGTGTGTGTGTATGATTCAACATGGTCTTTGCATCACGTGTTGGAATCGTGATCGACAGCTATTTCCCTCCCGAAAGAGAGCTCAGAGCTCGTATATGACCGATATATGGGTAATGCTGTGACCTTACACGCACACACACACACCCAACTCCCCGCCCACGAGAGTTGGAGCAACAACCTGCAGCAGTGTGTGTGTGTGTGTGTGTGTGTGTGTGTGTGTGTGTGTGTGTGTGTGTGTGTGTGTGTGTGTGTGTGTGTGTGTGTGTGTGTGTGTGTGTGTGTGTGTGTGTGTGTGTGTGTGTGTGTGTACATATATATATATATATATATATATATATATATATATATATATATATATATATATATAAATTCAAGTAGAATTAAACACAATGGCATTTTGATAATTGATCTGTTTTTTCAAGTTTTCCAACAAAGACTATTAAATCTGGAAGATGTGCAAACACGAGCTCACCAAAATCGGCCACATAATATTTCCTCAACGTTTTGTCCTCAGGGGGACATCTTCATGAATGATATTTCCGAAACTCTTGACTAATGCAGATTGTAGAAATGTATGCAAAGAGAAGTAACATTCGAGACAAAAAATGAACCTCAAGTGAAGTACTTATAATAGTAGAATGGATACAAATGTGTAACCATCACGATTTAGATATAGATCTGACTTCTAGGCATCTGCCTTCGGGTTGACTTTATAGTTGGTGGAACTTGTGTAGGGGAGGTAGTGATGAGCTTCTCTCTGCTCCGCGCAATGCAGCATTAAATAGCGCAGTTGTAGAGGTCCTATTGATTATGAATGCCAAAGTTACTCGCCTGATTCAGCCACTGTTCTTTGTACGCTAGATGACAGACGCTTTCTCGCCCTTCGCCGCCTCAGCGCAGGCGCGTTCCGCAGTAACCAAACCGAAAAGTTTACCTGCAGAAAACCAACACTCCACATTCAGCTTCCAACTAAAACAGCTCTTCCGCATCAAGAGGGCCCCGAACTATCTCTCTCTCTCTCTCTCTCTCTCTCTCTCTCTCTCTCTCTCTCTCTCTCTCTCTCTCTCTCTCTCTCTCTCTCTCTCTCTCTCTCTCTCTCTCTCTCTCTCTCTCTCTCTCTCTCTCTCTCTCTCTCTCTCTCTCTCTCTCTCTGTATCTCTCTCTCTCTCTCTCTCTTCCCTCAACCCTTCAAAAAGAGGCAGGTATTATCGTGGGCAGTACAGGCAGCATTTCTAACAAAATCGCACCCCCGCTGACGGATATTTTAGATTCATCGTGTCAGCTTACTTAGTAGGAGGGCCAAAGGACCGTTGCCGGCTGCCATGGACGCGTGGGTTCCCTGGGGAAAAAACGAGCTAAAGATAGGCAAAAGGTTTCAGCGATGCGTCATGAAACTAATTCGCACAACTTAGAATCACCGTTCTTTTGATCAGATCCTACCAAGGACTTGCCAAGCTCAATAGCCTCCTAACCGGGTTGCGATTTCCTTCCATATCGGGAACTGCCGGAGGGATTGTCTGGCTCATCTCCGTTGCTGCCCCCACACACTCGACAGAGAAAGGGTCAGTGGATGTCTCGATAAATGCCTTTTGTAATGGGTGTCATCTTTACTTTCGCACTGGCTGTATGGACACTTCTTCGTTGTGCAAGTACCCTAACCCCTCAACCGGAGAGTGTGTGTGTGTGTGTGTGTGTGTGTGTGTGTGTGTGTGTGTGTGTGTGTGTGTGTGTGTGTGTGTGTGTGTGTGTGTGTGTGTGTGTGTGTGTGTGTGTGTGTGTGTGTGTGTGTGTGTGTGTGTGTGTGTGTGTGTGTGTGTGTGTGTGTGTGTGTGTGTGTGTGTGTGTGTGTGTGTGTGTGTGTGTGTGTGTGTGTGTGTGTGTGTGTGTGTGTGTGTATTTTCTCACTTATCTCCTTGACATCCCTCGGTATCGAAATTATTAAACACAAGTAGAAGAGAACCACAAGAAATGAATTAGAAGGGCCAGTTTTTATCACAATGATTAATCATCCCAAGATTTCGTTCGACTCGTCTGGCCACGGCCTCATTTAGATTCCAAAACTGCAAAATCATGCAGGCCGTAGTCATTCTTGATAGGCCTGCACTAACGCTTATTGAAAGCTTATCAAGACACTGCATCACATAATATCACAAAGGAACACAAAAGAACAAACAACAGCAGGCCTACTGGCCCTAACGAGGTTGTTTGTATTAACTAAACTAAACTACAATTAAGAAAACAGGGCAACTAGGCGATAGAAGATGAACTAGGACTACTGCTACCACTATCCTATCCAATTGCAATTAAATGCCTTATCCAGTAACGTTAATCACGACAACTCTCGTTATGGCTACACAGTTCACTGACATGTATGGTGCAGGTAAACACCAATACATCGAGCTGCCACATCACTTATTTCGTGGCATCGCGAACCTGCACTACTCTGTTGAATGATACTATTTATAGCAGGGATTCCCAACCTTTCTGTTCCTCTGTACCCTTTGGACAATTTTGACAGGTTCCGTGTACCTCTAAAAGTTAAGGAAAAAAGCGATTCAATTTGTATTTTTGTACTATCGTATAATGAAATATGTTTCTCTGTGCCCCTTGGACAATTTTGACAGGTTCCGTGTACCTCTAAAAGTTAAGGAAAAAAGCCAATCAATTTGTATTTTTATATTATCTTATAATGAAATATATATGTGGAGACTGCATAAGAACCTTAATGGTGATAACATCAACAAACTAAACTTAGGTGAATTATTAATCTTTTTATCCATTACATAATTATATTTTTAATCATTATTGTACAGTAATGGTTATTCTCTCAGACCTAATGTACACCCTGAAGACTACAAATGACTACAAAATGACTACAAAAGACTACAAAATGACTACAAAAGACTAAAAACTCGGGGTACAATATACCCCAGGTTGGAAACCTTGATCTAGATTGTAGGTGCATTTTTTTTTTTTTTTTTTTTTGTAAGATCATATAATGGTATCATAACATGTTTAGTTGCAACTATGGCTCAAGGTTAACTGTGTTATAAGTTCTGCAATAAAATTACGCTATATCCTAGCCTACGTCAAATGAATCGTTTCTTCCTGGAGGTCAAAAGAGCTTGGCAAAGTTATTTCCAATGTCCGAAGATGAAGGATGAATTTTTCCGTGGAGTGTCTAGAAGTTTTCCCCCATTGATCGGCTGGCTGGCTGACTGACTGACTGACTGACTGACTGACTAACTGACTGACTGGTGTTCTGTAACGCGCGTTGTGATAATCACTATAAATCTGACATGTGGTGGAAATCACTACCATAACTGCCAGATCATCTTTCGCTCCGTCACAGCAAAAATAGGAGACTGACTCCTGCGCCAAAATTAAAGGCTGCTGATATTGATTTCTGCTGTGCATATTGCATGAGAAATGCCATTCATAGACTCTTCAGAAAAGATCCTGCTTTGAGGGAGTGCAATTCAAGGTGGATTACCAAGAAACCTTTCGGTTCTTTGCAAGGTCAGATGCAGAGAGAGGAAAACAAGAAATAAGCGTATGATTTGTTTTCCTCTTCACACTCTTCACCACAGCAAACTATTGACACATGTTTCATTCCCTATGCGATCTAGATCTCTGCCTTTTGTTCTGTGGGCACTTTCGGCCCTTGTTTTGCCATGTCATCTGGGCTGGAGCAAATTCCCCCGGAGGGTTGACCTTCACCTCTTATTCCGGGTCGTCTGTTTTTGATCGTCTCTTATTTTTGTCTGTCTTCGATCATCTCTTATTTCATGTTTGCCAGTTCAAGTTTCCTCTAACCCCTATTGTTGTCCCTGATCCCACTTATTCCACATTTCCTTTGCTATTTTCAAAGTACAAGAATTGCTTTAAGTTCTCACCGCTTTATCTATCCTCCCAAATTTCTATTTTCTTCTTTCTTCCTTCCCTATAGATCCATCATTGAAACGTATGGTTTCTTGCTTGTTTTCAAGACTGAGAAAGGCAACGACATTCTATCAATCTCTGTATAAGTAAAAGCACAACAAGATAGGGTAAGAAGCTATATATAAAAGATATTTGGGGATGCTTCCAAGAAACAAGGGAAGCGAACGCAGAGGCGTCCGCCAATAAGAACATCAGCACTCGCCCCAACGGTGACCCTGACTGACCGCTTGAATGTCAGTTCAAGGAGTCGCGCGGCTACACTATTGCATATAAAAAAGATGTGGACCCAGTGGTTTGATGGGGCTATTTAAGATATTTTCTTGGTTGATCAATATATTCTTAAGAGCGAATGCGAAGTACAATAAATGTTCAGTGCCAAACTCACGAACATGAATGATATCGAACTGTTTGGTCCACTTTCAATAATCACACGCTTTGCGCCACCTCCTTTTTTTGCTCAATCTCACTTTCGTCATGACAGGAGTATATAAGATCAGGTCGGCACAGTTTGTGGCATCATTCTCCATCATGAAGCTCTTGGTGAGTTTACTACAGAAACGTTTGTGTGAATGCAGTTACAAAGAGTGTACCCCAATTTTGATCAAAGTAATAGCTTAGTTTCATTATGCACTCTATCGGGATATTCAATGTAAAAGAAAATCGACAACTGGATTGTTTCAGGTCTTTTCGACTCTTCTCGCCCTGGCCTTCGCCCGCCCTGACGGTGGCTACGCCCGGCACCACCCGGGTCCGGGAGGCCTCGTCGTCTGCAGCGGTGGACAGCTTCCCAGAGCTGATGGAACCTGTGGACATCCAACCGTCACTCAGAAGGTCTTCGTCTACCGTGCGCCATACACCCCCGTTCAGAGACTACCTCCCCCTCCTATTCCTGAACCAGAGCTCATAAGGAACGTCGTCTTAGTCAAAACACCCGAAGCACCTGCTGCTCCTCGTCCTGTTGTTGTTCCTCCTCCTCGGGAGCGCACCGACGTCTACGTCCTTAACAAAAACCTAGGTCCCATTGGGCCCGAAGTTATCCATGTCCCCGCTGGACCCACTCTCGACCCCAACGTCTTCTTTGTCAACTACGACGAAGGTACCAATCCTACCCTTCCTGGTGGCATCAGCCTCCAGTCTGCTCTTGCTGGAGCAGCTGGTGCTGGTGGCGGTGCCCTCGGTCTTGGAGGAGGCGCTGGGGTTGGTCTCGGCGGAGGTGTTGGTCCCGGCTTCGGACCTGGTGCTAGCGCCGGTTCCGGCTTTGGCGCCGGTGCTGGTGTCGGTGTTGGTGTTGGTGCTGGTGCCGGTCCTGGCTTCGGCCCTGGTGCTGGTGCTGTTGGAGGTGGTTTGGTTGGTGGACCTGGACTTGGTGCTCCCAGTGGCCGATACAGCGCTCCCCACTAGAACACCTTCCAATAGATCCTCATCTCTCTATCTGTCTCTATCTTACATTCGAAAAGACCGCTGAGTGCTCGTCGACCATGACTTTTTCCATGTTCAATGAAACAAGTGCCTCGACTATGTCCTTCCGATTAAACGCACTATCGTTAGGAAAGCAAAATGGTTCTTTTAGGATGTATACTCTCTTTTGTCCTTTTATTTGAATTATTTATATTCTAATTAAAAGTGTCACAATATCTTAGTGTTTATCAGTATTATTCCCTCTCGGACTAATCATCTCTGTTTACCTTTTAAAACTTGCCTTGACACATTCATCGTTTCCATTATTCCAACGAACTCCTCTCAATACTTTTCCTCGTAGTTTCGAGGAGACCATATGGAGTCTAATATTCGGAAAGGTGTGGGCGAGACATAGAAACGAGCTTGGCATCCTAACTAGATTTTTTTTTTTTTTTTTTTTATAAATGCATCGTTTTTAGTCTTCGTAATTCCTTTGGGAGAATAATTTAAAGAGAACACAAGTTCGGTGGCAGGACGTTTTTAGATACATTATGAGGGGGATCTCAATAAGGCCCGAATGTGCGCATTTAGCTGGGTTTATATATGGAGAATCACATATGCAAAGGCCGAACAGTGCACACATATGCCTGCTGGACAGCGATATCGTAGTTTGGTGTGCTCAAAGCGCTGGCAGTTCAAACAAAAGCATGAATGTGATTAGGATTTTCTTATACCACATCTTATGTATCTTATGTGAATGTGAGTTGAGAGTTTGGGTCACTCAAAAGTCAACATCAGTCAGTGCGCGAACTGAGATCTTTACATCCTTCATTGCTTTCCAAATCTTTATACTCTTATCATTTTCTTATAACAAAGTTTTTCTTAAGTTCTGTCTCTAAGTACTTCTGCAGTTGTGGGATGTTGATTACTAATACATTGTTGTTGAATGTTGCGTGTGGTTTCGTTTGCACATGGGCATTAGCAGTGATTGTCATAATGTGTCATTTCTTATTGTTCCACTGTTAGAGATCTATTTCGTTGGAGCCACATTTAGCTGGGCTTTCCGCACGAAATAATGCAGCCTACTGCCAGGCTGCACTGCTCCCTTAGTCTTAGTACAAGGTGGCCACTGTAACTGCCCTGTCTACCGTCTGGATTGTGACTAGGGACTTGTAGAAACATCTATTCCTTATCCTTACCGTCGCGTACTCTGGAAGACTAGTGATGGGGTATATGAAGTTATTGTTAATTAGAGGAAAAAATTGACATTGACTGAATACGCTGTCAGTCTCAGCCACTGCACCACAGAGAGCACGACAAATACAATATATCACTGGATGATAACACAATTAGACGATCTATGCAAATCAATTTCCTTGGAGAACAGATACGACGACGGAAATCCCCCGACGAACGACCGAGGAAAGAGCGGTGCGACATCGAACAACCAAAAAGATAATATGTATGATAACTTGAGTGTTTGGCGAAGCTTTGTGAAGACGAGCGACAACTGACAATATTACAAATCTTAACTGATTTCGGGTAAGAAAATGGTGAGAAAGGATCAACTCCCTCACCTCCACCCATGGTCTGGTGTAGCATGAGGTCTTCGAACAAAGCCCAATACCTCCTCACCTCACACAACCTCTGTTTTCTTTGCCAATTTTTGCATATAAGGAGGACGACCAACAGAGACTGTGCTCCTCCTCCTCCTCCTCCTCCTCCTCCTCCTCCTCCTCCTCCTCTTTCTCCTCTTCCTCCTCCTCCTCTTGTTATCCAGAGACACAGGAACAGCCTCAGACTAACGCAAAACAGGTAGCCGTGTAAGAGGCTTCGGGGACCGTTGCCTTTGTCCCGTGGATTCCCGGAAAATATCAATATAAGAGTGAATAAAGCGTTTTAGTGTTGCTCGATGAAACTGATGTATGAAATTTAGAACCACGAAGCGTTTTATTGGATCCGCATTCATCATGATTAATCCTCAGTACCGAGTGACAGTTCTTTTTATACCGGTCATTGCCGGAGGGAATATTTCATTCATTCCCGTTGCAACCCCACACTCGGTACAGGTGTTGCATCCTATATTGATTAATATTCTTCACACTGAGCAGCATTTTCCCATCAGTTCTGGCTGCCGTTGGGACATCTGGCTCATCTCCGCAGCGCTGGTTTGGACGAGTCTTCGTCGTGTCACCACCCTCACCCCTCATGAGGAGGAAGTGGAGGGAGAGGGATGTAAGTGTGTATGTTTTGGGGGAAGGGGAATCGGAGGTGTTGCCATTTGTCTCTATGACACGCCTTGGTAGCGAAGTCATTAAGCACATATAGAAAAGATCCACAGGAAAATTTAGAAGTGGGTATTGTTTAACGCAGTCATAAACAATTCTGTGATCTCATCGGTCTCGTTTGACCACGATCCCATTTGGATTCTGAAATCACAATGCCTTGGAGTCCGGAGATAGTCTCGAGAGTCCTATGCAACGCTCACTGAATACTAATTAGAACTACATCACAACACAGCCTGCAATGATTTGTCCTTCAATTATATAATGGTCCAAAAATATGTCTGGCTGTAAATATGTGTTAAATTCTTCAGTGCAACAAGAAATGCAATAAAATTATACTGTATCTCAGCGTAAGTCATATAAATAATTTCTTCTTGAAAGCGATGAGAAGTTGTCTGAAGATGAACGATGAATGTTTCCATGAAGTGTGAGGGCGTTTGCACCACATTGAATGGCTGACTACCTAACTGGCTGACTGATTGGTGTTCTGTAATACCCGTTATAATAAGCACTATGAATTTGGGATGTAAAACTCAACACCAATTTACCTTCATAACTACAGGATCCTCTTTCGTTCTGTCACGAGGAAAAAGGATGTTGAGATTCATTTATATTGTGTATGTTCTCTCAAGAAATAACTATAACGTTCGCCATGGACAGACCCTTCAGACAAAGACCACACTTTGATTTTAGCTGACAATGAATTACATTGGATTCCATGGGTAAAGAATGCTGATGAGAAACCATGTGGGTCATGGCAAGGTCGGATGCAAGGAAAAAAGAAGAGGAGCGTGCTTTATTCGCTTCTTCACACTCCTCACCATAGTAAACTATTGACACAGATTTCATTCCCTATGCAATCTAGATCTCTGACCTTTGTTCTGTGAGCAAATTATAGTCCCGCATTGTCGTGTCTTGCTTTTGCCATGTCATCTAGGCTGGGGCAAATTCCCCTGAGGAGTTGACCTTCACCTTTTTACTACGGGGCGTCTGTATTTGTTTTAGAATATATTCCTTTTTTCAAGTTTCCCTCCCTTCACCTATCCTCCTAATTTCTTAATTTGCTCTTTCTCCCATTCTTTTCCAAAGGACTATTTATTGAAATTTGGGATTTTACTAATGCAATGACATCTCATTAATCTCTGCTTATGAACTAAAACATACCAAGATACAGTAGTAGGCTGCAAATAAAGATATCTGGGAATACATATAAGGACGAAGGAAAGCGAACGTAGGTGAGGTCGCCAACGAGAACATCAGCACAGACTCGTTGCCGCGGTGACCTTGAATATTCGTTTGATTGTTCAAGGAGTCGTGTGGCTACACTGCTACATATACCAAGGAAGAAAAACCAGTTCTTTCCTAAGGCAATTTAAGATGGTTTTTGTTGGGTGACCACCGCATTCTCAAAAGGGAATATTTACTACTCAAGTTCAGTGCCATACTCACGTACATCAATAATATCGAGCTGTTTGGTCCACCTTCAGTAATCACATGCTCTGCGCCACCTCTTTTTTTTCAGTCTTACTTTCCTCATGGCAGGAGTATATAAGATCAGGTCAACACCGTTTGTCGCATCATTCCCCATCATGAAGATCTTGGTGAGTTTACTAGAGAGGCGCTTGTGTGAATGCAGTTACAAAGAATAAGTGTACCCCAATTTTGATCAAAGTAATAAGTTTCATTATGCACTCTATCGGGATATTCAATGTAAAAGAAAATCAACAACTGGATTGTTTCAGGTCCTTTCGTCTCTTCTCGCCCTGGCCTTCGCCCGCCCTGACGGTGGCTACGCCCGGCACCACCCGGGTCCGGGAGGCCTCGTCGTCTGCAGTGGCGGACAGCTTCCCAGAGCTGATGGAACTTGTGGACATCCAACCGTCACTCAGAAGGTCTTCGTCTACCATGCGCCATACACCCCAGTCAAGACACTATCTCCCCCTCCTATTCCTGAACCAGAGCTCATAAGGAACGTCGTCTTAGTCAAAACACCCGAAGCACCTGCTCCTCCTCGTCCTGTTGTTGTTCCTCCTCCTCGAGAGAGCACCGACGTCTACGTCCTTAACAAAAACCAAGGTCCCATCGGGCCCGAACTTATCCATGTCCCCGCCGGACCCACTCTCGACCCCAACGTCTTCTTTGTCAACTACGACGAAGGTACCAATCCTACCCTTCCTGGTGGCATCAGCCTCCAGTCTGCTCTTGCTGGAGCAGCTGGTGCTGGTGGCGGTGCCCCCGGTCTTGGTGGAGGCGCTGGTGTTGGTCTCGGCGGAGGCGCTGGTGTTGGTCCCGGCTTCGGCCCTGGTGGTCTTGCCTTCGACGACGATCACGATGACGGCGGTTTCGTCGCTGGTGTTGGCGCCGGACCTGGTGCTTTGGCGCCGGTGTTGGTGTCGGTGTTGGTGATGGTGCTGGTGCCGGCTTCGGACCCGGTGCTGGTGTCGGTCCTGGTGTCGGTGTTGGTGTTGGTGTTGGTGCCGGCTTCGGACCTGGTGCAGGCGCCGGTGCTGGTGGCGGTGCTGGTGTCGGTGCTGGTGCTGGTCCTGGCTTCGGCCCTGGTGCTGGTGCTGGTGCTGGTGTTGTTGGAGGTGGTTTGGTTGGTGGACCTAGAGTTGGTGCTCCCAGTGGCCGATACAGCGCTCCCCACTAGAACACCTTCCAATAGATCCTCATCTCTCTATCTGTCTCTATCTTACATTCGAAAAGACCGCTGAGTGATCGTCGACCATGACTTTTTCAATATTGAATGAAACGAGTGCCTCGACTATGTCCTTCCGATTAAACGCACTATCGTTAGGAAAGCAAAATGGTTCTTTTAGGATGTATACTCTCTTTTGTCCTTTTATTTGAATTATTTATATTCTAATTAAAAGTGTTACAATATCTCAGTGTTTATCAGTATTATTCCTTCTCGGACTAATCATCTTTGTTTACCTTTTAAAACTTGCCTTGACACATTCATCGTTTCCATTATTCCAACGAACTCCTCTCAATACTTTTCCTCGTAGTTTCGAGGAGACCATATGGAGTCTAATATTTGGAAAGGTGTGGACGAGACATAGAAGCGAGCTTGCCATCCAAACTAGACTTTTTTTCTTTCTTTTTTTTTAATATAAATGCATAGATTTCAGGTTTCGTAATTCCTTTGGAATAATAATTTAAAGAGAACACAAGTTCGGTGGTAGGACGTTTTTAGATACATTAGGAGGGGGATCTCAGTGAGGCCTCAGTGTGCGCATTTAGCTGGGTTTAGATATGAAGAACCACATCCGCAAGGGCCGAACAGTGCACACATATGCCTGCTGGACAGCGATATTGTAGTTTGGTGTGCTCAAAGCGCTGGCAGTTCAAACAGAAGCATAAATGTGATTAGGATTTTCTTATACCACATCTTATGTATCTTATGTGAAGGCGAGTTGAGAGTTTGGGTCATTCAAAAGTCAATATCAGTGCGCGAACTGAGATCTTTACATCCTTCATTGCTCTTATCATTTTCTTATAATAAAGTTTTTCGTAAGTTCTGTCTCTAAATACTTCTGCAGTTGTGGGATGTTGACTACTAATACATTGTTGTTGAATGTTGCGTGTGGTTTCGTTTGGACATGGGCATTAGCAGTGATTGTCATAATGTATCTTTTCTTATTGTTCCACTGTTAGAGATCTATTTCGTTGGAGCCACATTTAGATGGGCTTTCCGCGCCAAATGATACAGCCTGCTGCCAGGCTGCACTGCTCCCTTAGTCTTAGTACAAGGTGGCTACTGTATCTGCCCTGCCTACCGTCTGAATTGTGACTAGGGACTTGTAGAAACATCTATTCCTTATCCTCACCGTCGCGTACTCTGGAAGACTAGTGATGGGGTATATGAAGTTATTGTTAATTAGAGGAAAAATTGACATTGACTGAATACGCTGTCAGTCTCAGCCACTGCACCACAGAGAGCACGACAAATACAATATATCACTGGATGATAACACAATTAGACGATCTATGCAAATCAAATTCCTTGGAGAACAGATACGACGACGGAAATCCCCCGACGAACGACCGAGGAAAGAGCGGTGCGACATCGAACAACCAATAAGATACTATATATGATAACTGGAGTGTTTGGCGAAGCTTTGTGAAGACGAGCGACAACTGACAACACTACAAACCTTAACTGATTTCGGGTAAGAAAATGGTGAGAAAGGATCAACTCCCTCACCTCCACCCATGGTCTGGTGTAGCATGAGGTCTTCGAACAAAGCCCAATACCTCCTCACCTCACACAACCTCTGTTTTCTTTACCAATCTTTACATATAAGGAGGACGACCAACAGAGACTGTGCTATTCCTCCTCCTCCTCCTCCTCCTCTTTCTCCTCTTCCTCCTCCTCCTCTTGTTATCCAGAGACACAGGAACAGCCTCAGACTAACGCAAAACAGGTAGCCGTGTAAGAGGCTTCGGGGACCGTTGCCTTTGTCCCGTGGATTCCCGGAAAATATCAATATAAGAGTGAATAAAGCGTTTTAGTGTTGCTCGATGAAACTGATGTATGAAATTTAGAACCACGAAGCGTTTTATTGGATCCGCATTCATCATGATTAATCCTCAGTACCGAGTGACAGTTCTTTTTATACCGGTCATTGCCGGAGGGAATATTTCATTCATTCCCGTTGCAACCCCACACTCGGTACAGGTGTTGCATCCTATATTGATTAATATTCTTCACACTGAGCAGCATTTTCCCATCAGTTCTGGCTGCCGTTGGGACATCTGGCTCATCTCCGCAGCGCTGGTTTGGACGAGTCTTCGTCGTGTCACCACCCTCACCCCTCATGAGGAGGAAGTGGAGGGAGAGGGATGTAAGTGTGTATGTTTTGGGGAAGGGGAATCGGAGATTTTGCCATTTGTTTCTATGACACGCCTTGGTAGCGAAGTCATTAAGCACATATAGAAAAGATCCACAGGGAAATTTAGAAGTGGGTATTGTTTAACGCAGTCATAAACAATTCTGTGATCTCATCGGTCTCGTTTGACCACGATCCCATTTGGATTCTGAAATCACAATGCCTTGGAGTCCGGAGATAGTCTCGAGAGTCCTATGCAACGCTCACTGAATACTAATTAAAACTACATCACAACACAGCCTGCAATGATTTGTCCTTCAATTATATAATGGTCCAAAAATATGTCTAGCTGTAAATATGTGTTAAGTTCTTCAGTGCAACAAGAAATTAAATAAAATTATACTGTATCTCAGCGTAAGTCATATAAATAATTTCTTCCTGAAAGCGATGAGATCTTGTCAAGATTATCCCCTAGGTCTGAAGATGAAGAATAAATGTTTCCATGAAGTGTGGAGGCGTTTGCACCACATTGAATGGCTGACTACCTAACTGGCTGACTGATTGGTGTTCTGTGAAACCCGTTATAATAAGCACTATGAATTTGGGATGTAAAACTCAACACCAATTTACCTTCATAACTACAGGATCTTCTTTCGTTCTACCACCACGAAAAATGATGTTGAGATTGATCTATATTGTGTATGTTCTCTCAAGAAATGCCAATAACGTTCGCCATGGACAGACCCTTCAGACAAAGACCACACTTCAATTTTAGCTGACAATGAATTACATTGGATTCCATGGGTAAAGAATACTGATGAAAAACCATGTGGGTCATGGCAACGTCGGATGCAAGGAAAAAGAGGAGGAGCGTGCTTTATTCGCTTCTTCACACTCCGCACCATAGTAAACTACTGGTACAGATTGTATTCCCTATGCAATCTAGATCTCTGACCTTTGTTCTGTGAGCAAATTATAGTCCCGCATTGTCGTGTCTTGCTTTTGCCATGTCATCTAGGCTGGGGCAAATTCCCCTGAGGAGTTGACCTTCACCTTTTTACTACGGGGCGTCTGTATTTGTTTTAGAATATATTCCTTTTTTCAAGTTTCCCTCCCTTCACCTATCCTCCTAATTTCTTAATTTGCTCTTTCTCCCATTCTTTTCCAAAGGACTATTTATTGAAATTTGGGATTTTACTAATGCAATGACATCTCATTAATCTCTGCTTATGAATTAAAACATACCAAGATACAGTAGTAGGCTGCATATAAAGATATCTGAGAATACATATAAGGACGAAGGAAAGCGAACGCAGGTGAGGTCGCCAACGAGAACATCAGCACAGACTCGCTGCCGCGGTGACCTTCAATATTTGCTTGAGTGTTCAAGGAGTCGTGTGGCTACACTGTTACATATACCAAGGAAGAAAAACCAGTTCTTTCCTAAGGCAATTTAAGATGGTTTTTGCTAGGTTACCACCGTATTCTCAAAAGGGAATATTTACTACTCAAGTTCAGTGCCATACTCACGTACATCAATAATATCGAGCTGTTTGGTCCACCTTCAGTAATCACATGCTCTGCGCCATCTCTTTTTTTTCCCAGTCTTACTTTCCTCATGGCAGGGGTATATAAGATCAGGTCAACACCGTTTGTCGCATCATTTCCCATCATGAAGATCTTGGTGAGTTTACTAGGGAAGCGCTTGTGTGAATGCAGTTACAAAGAATAAGTGTACCCCAATTTTGATCAAAGTAATAAGTTTCATTATGCACTCTATCGGGATATTCAATGTAAAAGAAAATCGACAACTGGATTGTTTCAGGTCTTTTCGACTCTTCTCGCCCTGGCCTTCGCCCGCCCTGACGGTGGCTACGCCCGGCACCACCCGGGTCCGGGAGGCCTCGTCGTCTGCAGTGGCGGACAGCTTCCCAGAGCTGATGGAACCTGTGGACATCCAACCGTCACTCAGAAGGTCTTCGTCTACCATGCGCCATACACCCCCGTCAAGACACTACCTCCCCCTCCTATTCCTGAACCAGAGCTCATAAGGAACGTCGTCTTAGTCAAAACACCCGAAGCACCTGCTCCTCCTCGTCCTGTTGTTGTTCCTCCTCCTCGAGAGAGCACCGACGTCTACGTCCTTAACAAAAACCAAGGTCCCATTGGGCCCGAAGTTATCCATGTCCCTGCTGGACCCACTCTCGACCCCAACGTCTTCTTTGTCAACTACGACGAAGGTACCAATCCTACCCTTCCTGGTGGCATCAGCCTCCAGTCTGCTCTTGCTGGAGCAGCTGGTGCTGGTGGCGGTGCCCCTGGTCTTGGCGGAGGCGCTGGGGTTGGTCTCGGCGGTGGTGTTGGTCCTGGCATTGGTGGTGGTCTTGCCTTCGACGACGATCACGATGACGGCGGTTTCGTCGCTGGTGCCGGCTTCGGACCTGGTGCTGGCGCCGGTGTTGGTGTCGGTGTTGGTGCTGGTGCTGGTGCTGGTGCCGGCTTCGGACCTGGTGCTGGCGCCGGTGCTGGTGTCGGTGTTGGTGTTGGTGCCGGCTTCGGACCTGGTGCAGGCGCCGGTCCCGGCTTTGGCGCCGGTGCTGGTGTCGGTGTTGGTGTTGGTGCTGGTGCCGGTCCTGGCTTCGGCCCTGGTGCTGGTGCTGTTGGAGGTGGTTTGGTTGGTGGACCTGGACTTGGTGCTCCCAGTGGCCGATACAGCGCTCCCCACTAGAACACCTTCCAATAGATCCTCATCTCTCTATCTGTCTCTATCTTACATTCCAAAAGACCACTGAGTGCTCGTCGACCATGACTTTTTCCAGGTTCAATGAAACAAGTGCCTCGACTATGTCCTTCCGATTAAACGCACTATCGTTAGGAAAGCAAAATGGTTCTTTTAGGATGTACACCCTCTTTTGTCCTTTTATTTGAATTATTTATATTCTAATTAAAAGTGTTACAATATCTCAGTGTTTATCAGTATTATTCCTTCTCGGACTAATCATCTTTGTTTACCTAACTTGCCTTGACACATTCATCGTTTCCATTATTCCAACGAACTCCTCTCAATACTTTTCCTCGTAGTTTGGAAGAGACCATATGGAGTCTGATATTTGGAAATGTGTGGGCGAGACATAGAAGCGAGCTTGGCATCCTAACTAGATTTTTTTTTTTTTTTTTTTAATATAAATGCATCGTTTTTAGGTTTCGTAATTCCTTTGGGATAACAATTTAAAGAGAACACAAGTTCGGTGGCAGGACGTTTTTAGATACATTAAGAGGGGGATCTCAGTGAGGCCTCAATGTGCGCATTTAGCTGGGTTTAGATATGGAGAACCACATCCGCAAGGGCCGAACAGTGCACACATATGCCTGCTGGACAGCGATATTGTAGTTTGGTGTGCTCAAAGCGCTGGCAGTTCAAACAGAAGCATAAATGTGATTAGGATTTTCTTATACCACATCTTATGTATCTTATGTGAAGGTGAGTTGAGAGATTGGGTCATTCAAAAGTCAATATCAGTGCGCGAACTGAGATCTTTACATCCTTCATTGCTCTTATCATTTTCTTATAATAAAGTTTTTCGTAAGTTCTGTCTCTAAATACTTCTGCAGTTGTGGGATGTTGACTACTAATACATTGTTGTTGAATGTTGCGTGTGGTTTCGTTTGGACATGGGCATTAGCAGTGATTATCATAATGTATCTTTTCTTATTGTTCCACTGTTAGAGATCTATTTCGTTGGAGCCACATTTAGCTGGGCTTTCCGCACAAAATGATCCAGCCTGCTGCCAGGCTGCACTGCTCCCTTAGTCATAGTACAAGGTGGCCACTGTAACTCCCCTGTCTACCGTCTGGATTGTGACTAGGGACTTGTAGAAACATCTATTCCTTATCCTCACCGTCGCATACTCTGGTAGACTAGTGATGGGGTATATGAAGTTATTGTTAATTAGAGGAAAAATTGACATTGACTGAATACGCTGTCAGTCTCAGCCACTGCACCACAGAGAGCACAACAAATACAATATATCACTGGATGATAACACAATTAGACGATCTATGCAAATCAAATTCCTTGGAGAACAGATACGACGACGGA
This sequence comes from Oratosquilla oratoria, assembly GCF_046742065.1. Classification (NCBI taxonomy): domain Eukaryota; kingdom Metazoa; phylum Arthropoda; class Malacostraca; order Stomatopoda; family Squillidae; genus Oratosquilla; species Oratosquilla oratoria. Next base: position 30,028,207 of record NC_134779.1, on the reverse strand, counting down.
AATCCCCCGACGAACGACCGAGGAAAGAGCGGTGCGACATCGAACAACCAATAAGATACTATATATGATAACTGGAGTGTTTGGCGAAGCTTTGTCAAGACGAGCGACAACTGACAACACTACAAACCTTAGCTGATTTCGGGTAAGAAAATGGTGAGAAAGGATCAACTCCCTCACCTCCACCCATGGTCTGGTGTAGCATGAGGTCTTCGAACAAAGCCCAATACCTCCTCACCTCACACAACCTCTGTTTTCTTTGCCAATTTTTTGCATATAAGGAGAACGACGAACAGAGACTGTGCTCCTCCTCCTCTTCCTCCTCCTCCTCCTCCTTCTTTCTCCTCTTCCTCCTCCTCCTCTTGTTATCCAGAGACACAGGAACAGCCTCAGACCAACGCAAGACAGGTAGCCGTGTAGGAGAGTTCGGGGACCGTTGTCTTGGACCCGTGGATTCCCGGAAAATATAAATATAAGAGTGAATAAAGCGTTTTAGTGTTGCTCGATGAAACTGATGTATGAAATTTAGAACCACGAAGCGTTTTATTGGATCCGCATTCATCATGATTAATCCTCAGTACCGAGTGACATTTCTTTTTATACCGGTCATTGCCGGAGGGAATATTTCATTCATTCCCGTTGCAACCCCAGTCTCGGTACAGGTGTTGCATCCTATATTGATTAATATTCTTCACACTGAGCAGCATTTTCCCATCAGTTCTGGCTGCCGTTGGAACATCTGGCTCATCTCCGCAGCGCTGGTTTGGACGCGTCTTCGTCGTGTCACCACCCTCACCCCTCATGAGGAGGAAGTGGAGGGAGAGGGATGTAAGTGTGTATGTTTTGGGGAAGGGGAATCGGAGATTTTGCCATTTGTCTCTATGACACGCCTTGGTAGCAAAGTCATTAAGCACATATAGAAAAGATCCACAGGAAAATTTAGAAGTGGGTATTGTTTAACGCAGTCATAAACAATTCTGTGATCTCATCGGTCTCGTTTGACCACGATCCCATTTGGATTCTGAAATCACAATGCCTTGCAGTCCGGAGATAGTCTCGAGAGTCCTATGCAACGCTCACTGAATACTAATTAGAACTACATCACAACACAGCCTGCAATGATTTGTCCTTCAATTATATAATGGTCCAAAAATATGTCTGGCTGTAAATATGTGTTAAATTTTTCACTGCAACAAGAAATGTAATAAGATTATACTGTATCTCAGCGTAAGTCATATAAATAATTTCTTCCTGAAAGCGATGAGATCTTGTCAAGATTATCCCCTAGGTCTGAAGATGAAGAATAAATGTTTCCATGAAGTGTGGAGGCGTTTGCACCACATTGAATGGCTGACTACCTAAATGGCTGACTGATTGGTATTCTGTGATACACCTATGAATTTGGGATGTAGTTTACCTTCATAACTACAGGATGCTCTTTCGTTCTATCACGACGAAAAAGGATATTGAGATTCATTTATATTGTGTATGTTCTCTCAAAAAATGCCTATAACATTCGCCATGGACAGACACTTCAGACAAAGACCACACTTTGATTTTAGCTGACAATGAATTACATTGGATTCCATGGGTAAAGAATGCTGATGAGAAACCATGTGGGTCATGGCAAGGTCGGATGCAAGGAAAAAAGAAGAGGAGCGTGCTTTATTCGCTTCTTCACACTCCTCACCATAGTAAACTACTGGCACAGATTTCATTCCCTATGCAATCTAGACCTCTGACCTTTGATCTCTGACCTTTGTTCCCGCATAGTCGTGTCTTGCTTCTGCCATGTCATATAGGCTGGGGCGAATTCCCCTGAGGAGTTGACCTTCATCTTTTTACTACGGGTCGTCTGTATTCGTTCTAGAATATATTCCTTTCTTCAAGTTTCCCTCCCTTCACCTATCCTCCTAATTTCTTACTTTCCTCTTTTTCCCATTCTTCTCCAAAGGACTATTTATTGAAATTTGGGATTTTCCTACATGCAATGACATCTCGTTAATCTCTGCTTATGAATTAAAACATACAAAGATACAGTAGTAGGCTATCTGGGAATACATATAAGGACGAAGGAAAGCGAACGCAGGTGAGGTCGCCAACGAGAACATCAGCACAGACTCGCTGCCGCGGTGACCTTGAATATTCGCTTGAGTGTTCAAGGAGTCGTGTGGCTACACTGTTACATATACCAAGGAAGAAAAACCAGTTCTTTCCTAAGGCAATTTAAGGTGTTTTTTGTTGGGTGATCACAGTATTCTCAAAAGGGAATATTTACTACTCAAGTTCAGTGCCATACTCACGTACATCAATAACATCGAGCTGTTTGGTCCACCTTCAGTAATCACATGCTCTGCGCCACCTCTTTTTTTTTCATCTTACTTTCCTCATGGCAGGAGTATATAAGTTCAGGTCAACAATGTTTGTCGCATCATTCCCCATCATGAAGATCTTGGTGAGTTTACTAGAGAAGCGCTTGTGTGAATGCAGTTACAAAGAATAAGTGTACCCCAATTTTGATCAAAGTAATAAGTTTCATTATGTACTCTATCGGGATATTCAATGTAAAAGAAAATCGACAACTGGATTGTTTCAGGTCCTCTCGTCTCTTCTCGCCCTGGCCTTCGCCCGCCCTGACGGTGGCTACGCCCGGCATCACCCGGGTCCGGGAGGCCTCGTCGTCTGCAGTGGCGGACAGCTTCCCAGAGCTGATGGAACTTGTGGACATCCAACCGTCACTCAGAAGGTCTTCGTCTACCATGCGCCACACACCCCCGTCAAGAGACTACCTCCTCCTCCTATTCCTGAACCAGAGCTCATAAGGAACGTCGTCTTAGTCAAAACACCCGAAGCACCTGCTGCTCCTCGTCCTGTTGTTGTTCCTCCTCCTCGAGAGAGCACCGACGTCTACGTCCTTAACAAAAACCTAGGTCCCATTGGGCCCGAAGTTATCCATGTCCCCGCTGGACCCACTCTCGACCCCAACGTCTTCTTTGTCAACTACGACGAAGGTACCAATCCTACCCTTCCTGGTGGCATCAGCCTCCAGTCTGCTCTTGCTGGAGCAGCTGGTGCTGGTGGCGGTGCCCCCGGTCTTGGCGGAGGCGCTGGTGTTGGTCTCGGCGGAGGCGCTGGTGTTGGTCCCGGCTTCGGCCCTGGTGCTGGCGCCGGTCCCGGCTTTGGCGCCGGTGCTGGTGTCGGTGTTGGCGCCGGCCCCGGCTTTGGCGCCGGTGTTGGTGCCGGTGCTGGTGCCGGTCCTGGCTTCGGCCCTGGTGCTGGTGTCGGTCCTGGCTTCGGCCCTGGTGCTGGTGCCGGTCTTGGCGCCGGTCCCAGCTTTGCCCCCGGTGCTGGTGCCGGTCCTGGCTTCGGCCCTGGTGCTGGTGTCGGTCCTGGCTTCGGCCCTGGTGCTGGTGCTGGTGCCGGTCTTGGCGCCGGTCCCAGCTTTGCCCCCGGTGTTGGTGTCGGTGCTGGTGCTGGTCCTGGCTTCGGCCCTGGTGCTGGTGCTGTTGGAGGTGGTTTGGTTGGTGGACATGGGCTTGGTGCTCCCAGTGGCCGATACAGCGCTCCCCACTAGAACACCTTTCAGTAGCTGCGCTTCCCCCACCATCAATCTATCTATTGACTCATCTGTACACCCAATTCTCTATCTATCTCGTACATCTTACAGTCGAGAAGACCAAGAGCTCATCGACCATGACTTGTACACTGCTGAATGAAATAGGTGCTACGTCTACGTCCTTCCTACTAAACACACTCTCAACAGGAAAGTGAAGTTTTGAGGTGTACACTCTCTTCTGTCCATTTATTTGAATTATTTATGTTTTAATCAAACTTGTCAATAGAAAACGGAAGTTATGGGTACACACTCTCTTCTCTCCGTGTATTTCAATTATTTATATTCTAATTAAACGTGTCGCCATATCTTTGTTTATCAGTGTTACTCCTTCTGCTTACCCTATCTGTTTACCTTTTAAAACTTGCCTTGACACATTTTGCAACATCAAAGTTCAGCGAATGCCTCTCAAACCTTCTCGCAGTTTGGGAGATTTGGATCTACAGAAGACTTACCGAGTAAGATCAGAGTGTTCTGGAAGTTTCTTGCTTTTCCATCCGACCCCGGGAGGGAGGGCTTTCCCTTCTATTTTGGCTGCTGTCGTGATAGTATCATGTCCGTTTCCGCCGTGCTTTTCCCGTGGTAGCAAAGGAAGGACAGCCTCCTTCGATCAAATAGCTCAAACACACACACACACATACACAAGATCAGAGAAATCATTACAATAACAAAATAGTGGCAAAGTGGAAATGAGGAGGAAAACTACAATTTAGTAAGATCATAGAACACCAAAGAAGAGAAGAGGAAGGTGTGGAAAAGATTATGAAGGTACTTAGAAGTAGAAAAGTTCTAACAAGAAATAACAAAGATGGTAATTATAAATGTATTATCATTATAACATGGAAAAAATAACCAAAAAGAATATAAAGAATAAAAAAGGAAGAAATTTGTGTAAGTAATCATGGACAATAAGGAAGGTATTCAAGAAGAAATAAAAGTATTTATTGCAAGTATGTACAAAGAGTGGTAATGAAAGTAAAGTTTATATCACAAATTACTGAAAATGAGATGATTAGCATGGAATGGAAACTAGTAAATAACAAAGTATTCAAGAATATTTGGGTAAGGAAAAATGCAACAGAGGAAGAAAAAAAAACAAGAAGATTGGTAGACGCTGAATAAAAAGAGAGGCCTGAACAAGATAGGACGAAGTTTTATTGTAGAAAAGATCCTGAGACAAAGGAAGAAGAAATAACGATCTCAAAAGATTACAAACAGATTACACTAGTTTAGACTGATTGTCTTCACCAAGATTGGATATAAATGATTATTTAAAGAAGGAAGACGTAGACATGTGTCTTTTTAGACCAAGTTAATTAGGAATGTTGAACAAAACAGAAAAAAATGGGAAGGGTGAACATAGCAGTTAAAGGAAGTAAAAGTGGAAGACATGGTAATGGGAGAAGAAAAGACTGAGCTAATGAATATAAAAATTAAAAGAAAAATAGAAAAAGAAGCTTCACAGTGGCATATATCCCATGAAAAATAAAATGGGATAAAGCAAGCAGAGTATAAAGAATTGACAACGAATGCAGATGAACAATTTAGATTTGAAAATGGAAAGGAGCAAAAGTGTAAATCTGGTGAGAGACTTTAACTGTGGAGAGATTAAATGGGAGGATTGGAAAACGGGTGGGAATTAGGAATCAACGATATAATGACCCAGTGAGTGAAAAAACCAACAGGGTACAGTGATGAAGAACCCAAGGTGGTTGGAACACTGAAGTTCGCGATAGACAAAAGTGATCATGCCCTTGTATTTATCTTAAGTGTAGGGCAGGCAGAAACAAGAAAAGAATTTTACAGACAAGGAAGAATGGGAAATAATCACACAAAGACTGTTTTAATAAAAGATGCGCAATAACAAGACAAAAGAGAGACAAGGTATAAAAAAGGCGGAGAAAGAGAAGATAAAAAAGACAAACCAAAATAAAACAAAAGAATCTGAAACAAATATAGAAGAATTATATCGGGAAAAAAAATAATTTTAAAAAGGATGCAATTGGCATGTATAAAATCACTATCCCCTATCCTCACCGTCACGTGCCCGGAAGACTAGTAACGGGAAGTATAAAATTGTTGATGGGAGGAAATTTTTTACATTGACTGAATACATTGTCAACACCAGCCACTGCACCACAGAGAGCACGACAAATACAATATACCACTGGATCATCACACAATTAGACGGTCTATGCAATTAGAATGTTTAGGAGAACGAATACGACGACAGAAAAGTCCCGACAGACGACTGAGGAAAGAACGGTGCGACATCGAAGAAGCAATGACAACAAGAGGATCAATTTTCCAAATTATGAACAAATTAAATAAATAAAATTAAATTATATTTAACAATAAGATAACATGTGTAATAATTGGAGTGTTTGGCGAAACTTTGTGAAAACGAACGACAACTGACAACATTACAAATCCTAACTGATATCGGATAAGAAAATGGTTAGAAAGGATGAACACCCTCACCTTCACCCATAATCTGGTGTAGTGACTGTGCTCCACCTCCTCCTCCTCCTCCTCTTGTTATCCAGAGACACAGGAACAGCCTCAGACCAACGCAAAACAGGTAGCCGTGTACGAGGCCTCGGGGACCGTTGCCTTGGACCCGTGGATTCCCGGAAAAAAATAAAATAAAAAATAAGTTGAATAAAACGTTTAAGTGTTGCTCGAAGAAACTGATGTATAAAATTTAGAATTACGACACTTTTTAGTAGATCCGCATTTATCATGACTAATCCTCCATACCGAGTGTCATTGCCAGAGGGAATATTTCATTCATTCCCGTTGCAACCCCACACTCAGCACAGAAGGAGTTGTATCCTATACTGATTAATGTCCTTCACACTGGGTAGCATTTTGACATTAGTTCTGGCTGCCATTGGGCCATCTGGCTCATCTCCATGGCGCTGGTTTGGACGTGTCTTTGTCGTGTCACCACCCTAAACCCTCATGAGGAGGAAGTGGAGGGAGAGGGATGTAAGTGTGTATGTTTTTGGGGAAGGGGAATCGGAAGTGTTGCCATTTGTCTCTATGGCACGCCTTGGTAGCGAAGTCATTAAGCACATGTAGAAGAGAACTACAGGAAAAGTTAGAAGTGAGTAGTGTTTAACGCAGTCATAAATAATCATGTGATCTCATCGGTCTCGTTTGACCATGGTCCCATTTGGATTCCGAAACCACAATGCCTTGTAGTCCGGGAATAGTCTTGAGAGTCCTATGCAACGCTCATTGAATACTTATCAGAACTACTTCACAACACAGACCACAATGTTTTGCCCTTCAGTTATATGATGGTCCAAAAATATGTTTGGCTGTAACTATGTGTTAGATTCGTCAGTGCAACAAGAAATACAATAAAATTATACTTTACCTCCGCTTAAGTCAATAAATAATTTCTTCCCAAAGGTGATGAGAATTTGGCAAGCTTCTTCCCTAGATCTACAGATGAAGGACGCATGTTTCCATAGTGTGGCAGCGTTTGCCCCACATTGAAAGACTGACTAGCTAACTGATTGACTGACTGACTGATAGACTGGTGTTCTATAATGCCCGTTGTAGTAAAAACTACGAATTTGGGATGCAAAACTCAACACCAATTTACCTTCATAACTACAAGAAAAAAAAAGGATGGTGAGATTAATTTATATTGTGTGCGTTCTCTCAAGAAATACCTATAACGTTTGCCATGGACAGACCCTTGAGACAAAGACCCTACTTCGACTGTAGCTGCCAATGAATTACATTGGATTCCATGGGTAAAAATTGCTGATAAGAAACCTTGTGGGTCATGGCAAGGTCGGATGCAAGGAAAAAAGAAGCGCGTGCTTTATTCGCTTCTTCACACTCCTCACCATAGTAAACTATTGACACGGATTCTTATTCCCTATGCAAGTTAGATCTCTGACCTTTGTTCTGTGCGCAAATTAGTCCCACAGTGTCGTGTCTTGCTTCTGCCATGTCATCTAGGCTGGGGCGAATTCCCCTCAGGAGTTGACCTTCACCTTTTTACGACAGGTTGTCTGTATTCGTTCTAGAATATATTCCTTTCTTCAAGTTTCCCTCCCTTCACCTATCCTCCTAATTTCTCACTTTGCTCTTTCTCTCATTCTTCTCCAAAGGACTATTTATTGAAATTTGGGATTTCACGTTTTTTTCTTTTTCAAATTCCTGATACATGTAATGACATCTCATTAGTATCTGCTTCTGGATTAAAACATACCAAGATACAGTAGTAGGCTGTATATAAACATATCTGGAAATATATATGAGGACGAAGGAAAGCGAACGCAGGTGAGGTCACCAACAAGAACATCAGCACAGACTCGTTGCCGCGGTGACCTTGAATATTCGCTTGAGTGTTCAGGGAGTTGTGTGGCTACACTGATACATATACCAAGGAAGAAAAACCAGTTCTTTCCTAAGGCAATTTAAGATGGTTTTTGTTAGGTGACCACCGTATTCTCAAAAGGGAACATATACTGCTCAAGTTCAGTGCCATACTCACGTACATCAATAATATCGAGTTGTTTGGTCCACCTTCAGTAATCATGCTTTGCGCCACTTCTTTTTTTTTTTTTTTTTGTCTTACTTTCCTCATGGCAGAAGTATATAAGCTCAGGTCAACACCGTTTGTGGCATCATTCCCCATCATGAAGCTCTTGGTGAGTTTACTAGAGAAGCGCTTGTGTGAATCCAGTTACAAAGAATAAGTTTACTCCATTTTGATCAATGTAATAGCTTAGTTTCATTATGCACTCTATCGGGATATTCAATGTAAAAGAAAATCGACAACTGGATTGTTTCAGGTCCTTTCGTCTCTTCTCGCCCTGGCCTTCGCCCGCCCTGACGGTGGCTACGCCCGGCACCACCCGGGTCCGGGAGGCCTCGTCGTCTGCAGCGGCGGACAGCTTCCCAGAGCTGATGGAACTTGTGGACATCCAACCGTCACTCAGAAGGTCTTCGTCTACCATGCGCCACACACCCCCGTCAAGAGACTACCTCCCCCTCCTATTCCTGAACCAGAGCTCATAAGGAACGTCGTCTTAGTCAAAACACCCGAAGCACCTGCTGCTCCTCGTCCTGTTGTTGTTCCTCCTCCTCGAGAGAGCACCGACGTCTACGTCCTTAACAAAAACCTAGGTCCCATTGGGCCCGAAGTTATCCATGTCCCCGCTGGACCCACTCTCGACCCCAACGTCTTCTTTGTCAACTACGACGAAGGTACCAATCCTACCCTTCCTGGTGGCATCAGCCTCCAGTCTGCTCTTGCTGGAGCAGCTGGTGCTGGTGGCGGTGCCCCCGGTCTTGGCGGAGGCGCTGGTGTTGGTCTCGGCGGAGGCGCTGGTGTTGGTCCCGGCTTCGGCCCTGGTGCTGGCGCCGGTCCCGGCTTTGGCGCCGGTGCTGGTGTCGGTGTTGGCGCCGGCCCCGGCTTTGGCGCCGGTGCTGGTGCCGGTCCTGGCTTCGGCCCTGGTGCTGGTGCCGGTCCTGGCTTCGGCCCTGGTGCTGGTGCCGGTCCTGGCTTCGGCCCTGGTGCTGGTGTCGGTCCTGGCTTCGGCCCTGGTGCTGGTGCTGGTGCCGGTCTTGGCGCCGGTCCCAGCTTTGCCCCCGGTGTTGGTGTCGGTGCTGGTGCTGGTCCTGGCTTCGGCCCTGGTGCTGGTGCTGGTGCTGTTGGAGGTGGTTTGGTTGGTGGACATGGGCTTGGTGCTCCCAGTGGCCGATACAGCGCTCCCCACTAGAACACCTTTCAGTAGATGCGCTTCCCCCACCATCAATCTATCTATTGACTCATCTGTACACCCAATTCTCTATCTATCTCGTACATCTTACAGTCGAGAAGACCAAGAGCTCATCGACCATCACCTTTACACTGCTGAATGAAATAGGTGCTACGTCTACGTCCTTCCGACTAAACACGCTCTCAACAGGAAAGTGAAGTTTTGGGGTGTACACTCTCTTCTGTCCATTTATTTGAATTATTTATGTTTTAATCAAACTTGTCAATAGAAAATGGAAGTTATGGGTACACACTCTCTTCTCTCCGTGTATCTTGATTATTTATATTCTAATTAAACGTGTCGCCATATCTTCGTTTATCAGTGTTACTCCTTCTGCTTACCCTATCTGTTTACCTTTTAAAACTTGCCTTGACACATTTTGCAACATCGAAATTCAGCGAATGCCTCTCAAACCTTCTCGCAGTTTGGGAGATTTGGATCTACAGAAGACTTACCTAGTAAGATCAGAGTGTATGATAAATGTAGATGTAGGAGTGCTCTGTGTAGGTGTCAGGGACAGAGTTGATGAAGGAGTGTTCTGTATAGGTGTCGAAGACAGAGGAGGTGGTGAAGGAGGAGGAACCTCCGTATTCTGCTGTGAATGACTGGGTAGTGCAGGTGCTAGCAAGGCACGATGAGGCAATTTTTTAACTTTCGAAAAACCTTTGCTGTAAATATCAGTAAAGACTCATCTGGCTGATAACTAAGAGAAGAAGCAATCCTTCGTTCAGAAGGAGTAAGGAACAAAATGTGGAATAGATACTCCAAAACAAGTCCGAGTCTATCTAGAGTGATGGAGGTTTCATCTGTCCAATGTGAATGTATTGAATAATCTAATGCTTCAAATACCACTGTTCTGGCTCTAGAATGAGCACGCATAAAAATTTTCGGTACTCATCGAGCACCAGAGAAAATTATCATCTACCAAATTAACATCAAACATCTTAAGAAAATTTGCCTTGAAGGTGGCGTATTCATAGTTTAAAGCTTTATAGTGGACGCATGAAGCTGATATCTCAGAAGCTAGTGAATTGGGAACAAATTGAGATCGAATCAAATGTATTTTTTCCGACCCTGTAATGACATTAGTGTTGACGATACTATCCTCACATTGTTGAGCAAATGCAAATGCTGAATAATTAGGATCCTCCCCTGAAAATTTGACAACTGAAGGGCTTAGTGCAATAGAGTAAGAGTGTGATGACCCATATCTGAGGTTGATATGGTTTCTCCATATAAAAATGAAGAACCTTTGTCACTAGACGTAGTGAGATGATCACTAACATCTTTAGGGGCAGGTATGGTTCGACCACTTCGGAGCAACATGTATACAAAATAGACTATTCACCAATACAGACCAATCTTTAAACACACATAATGCTGGTGTCGTCTGCTTGGTGCTTGGAGAGGGATATTTGTTTTTGAAGGAGTATCTTTGGAAGGCAGGATAGGAGACCACTGAATGCAGTGTGACTATCATCCACACGGGGATTAGCTACCGATCAACAGCTACGCATGTGATCCTGGCTCTCACGCATCAAATAATATCAAAAGTCCACAATTTCATTTTTTTGCACTTCCGGAAGTCACTGATGATTATCGCTTATTTTGACCTAATCGAGTTGTACAGTAAAAAGGAGTAGGGGGAGGAAAGCGAAAAAAAAACATACGTGCCGAAACACCCGCAAAAACCAACAGTTCACTAGTACCAGTTTTATTCGTGTTTTATTGAGAATGTCACTGAAATGTCAAGCAATGACGTGGTTTTATCGCTGCCATCATCATATAATGGTGGGTTAAATGAAAGTCGCAACAAATTGCAAAAAACATCAATCCATTTGGCGGGGAATATAAACATACTTATAAGAACTCATCAGGCGGCTTGTACATAAATATATATAGGTAATTGTTTATACAACACTACACGCTCCTATTACGCGCAGCCTGCTGCCAGGTTGCACTACTTCCTCAGTCTTAGTACAGAGTGACCACTGCCTTTGTCAACCGTCTGGATTGTGATTAGGGACTTCTAGAAATCACTATCCCCTATCCTCACCGTCACGTGCCCGGAAGACTAGTAACGGGAAGTATAAAATTGTTAATGGGAGGAAATATTTTACATTGACTGAATACATTGTCAACATCAGCCACTGCACCACAGAGAGCACGAAAATATAATATATCACTGGATCATCACACAATTAGACGGTCTATGCAATTAAAATGTTTAGGAGAACATATACGACGACAGAAAAGTCCCGACAGACGACTGAGGAAAGAACGGTGCGACATCGAAGAAGCAATGACAACAAGAGAATCAATTTTCCAAATTATGAACAAATTAAATAAATAAAATTAAATTATATTTAACAATAAGATAACATATGTAATAATTGGAGTGTTTGGCGAAGCTTTGTGAAAACGAACGACAACTGACAACACTACAAATTTTAACTGATATCGGATAAGAAAATGGTTAGAAAGGATGAACACCCTCACCTTCACCCATAATCTGGTGGAGCAAATGTGCTCCACCTCCTCCTCCTCCTCCTCCTCCCCCTCTTCCTCCTCTTCCTCTTCTTATCCAGAGACACAGGAACATCCTCAGACCAAAGCAAAACAGGTAGCCGTGTACGAGGCCTCGGGGACCGTTGCCTTGGACCCGTGGATTCCCGGAAAAAATGAAATAAAAAATAAGAGTTGAATAAAACGTTTAAGTGTTGCTCGAAGAAACTGATGTATAGAAATTAGAATCACGACACTTTTTAGTAGATCCGCATTTATCATGACTAATCCTCCATACCGAGTGTCATTGCCAGAGGGAATATTTCATTCATTCCCGTTGCAACCCCACACTCAGCACAGGAGTTGCATCCTATACTGATTAATGTCCTTCACACTGGGTAGCATTTTGACATTAGTTCTGGCTGCCATTGGGTCATCTGGCTCATCTCCATGGCGCTGGTTTGGATGTGTCTTTGTCGTGGTACCACCCTAAACCCTCATGAGGAGGAAGTGGAGGGAGAGGGATGTAAGTGTGTATGTTTTGGAGGAAGGGGAATCGGAAGTGTTGCCATTTGTCTCTATGGCACGCCTTGGTAGCGAAGTCATTAAGCACATGTAGAAGAGAACTACAGGAAAAGTTAGAAGTGAGTAGTGTTTAACGCAGTCATAAATAATGATGTGATCTCATCTGTCTCGTTTGACCATGGTCCCATTTGGATTCCGAAACCACAATGTCTTGCAGTCTGGGGATAGTCTTGAGAGCCCTATGCAACGCTCATTGAATGCTAATCAGAACTACTTCATAACACAGGCTGCAATGCTTTGCCCTTCAGTTATACGATGGTCCAAAAATATGTTTGGCTGTAACTATGTGTTAGATTCTTCAGTGCAACAAGAAATGCAGTAAAATTATACTTTACCTCAGCATAAGTCAATAGATAATTTCTTCCCGAAGGTGAGGAGAACTTTGCAAGCTTCTTCCCTAGGCCTGAAGATGAAGGAAGAATGTTTCCATAGCATGTGGCAGCGTTTGCCCCACATTGAAAGGCTGACTAGCTAACTGATTGACTGACTGACTGATAGACTGGTGTTCTATAATGCCCGTTGTAGTAAAAACTACGAATTTGGGATGTAAAACTCAACACCAATTTACCTTCATAACTACAAGAAAAAAAGAGGATGGTGAGATTAATTTATATTGTGTGGGTTCTCTCAAGAAATGCCTATAACGTTTGCCATGGACAGGCCCTTGAGTCAAAGACCCACTTCGACTGCAGCTGCCAGTGAATTACATTGGATTCCATGGGTAAAGAATGCTGATGAGAAACCTTGTGGGCCATGGCAAGGTCGGATACAAGGAAAAAAGAAGCGCGTGCTTTATTCGCTTCTTCACACTCCTCACCATAGTAAACTATTGACACGGATTCTTATTCCCTATGCAAGTTAGATCTCTGACCTTTGTTCTGTGAGCAAATTAGTCCCGCAGTGTCGTGTCTTGCTTTTGCCATGTCATCTAGGCTGGGGCGAATTCCCCTGAGGAGTTGACCTTCACCTTTTTACGACAGGTCGTCTGTATTCGTTCTAGAATATATTCCTTTTTTCAAGTTTCCCTCCCTTCACCAATCCTCCTAATTTCTCACTTTGCTCTTTCTCCCATTCTTCTCCAAAGGGCTATTTATTGACATTGGGTTTTCACGCTTTTTTTTTTTCAAATTCCTGATACATGCAATGACATTTCATTAATCTCTGCTTATGAACTAAAACACACCAAGATACAGTAGTAGGCTGCATATAAAGATATCTGAGAATACATATAAGGACGAAGGAAAGCGAACGCAGGTGAGGTCACCAACAAGAACATCAGCACAGACTCGTTGCCGCGGTGACCTTGAATATTCGCTTGAGTGTTCAGGGAGTTGTGTGGCTACACTGTTCCATATACCAAGGAAGAAAAACCAGTTCTTTCCTAAGGCAATTTAAGATGGTTTTTGTTAGGTGACCACCGTATTCTCAAAAGGGAACATATACTGCTCAAGTTCAGTGCCATACTCACGTACATCAATAATATCGAGTTGTTTGGTCCACCTTCAGTAATCACATGCTTTGCGCCACTTCTTTTTTTTTTTTTTTGTCTTACTTTCCTCATGGCAGAAGTATATAAGCTCAGGTCAACACCGTTTGTGGCATCATTCCCCATCATGAAGCTCTTGGTGAGTTTACTAGAGAAGCGCTTGTGTGAATCCAGTTACAAAGAATAAGTGTACTCCATTTTGATCAATGTAATAGCTTAGTTTCATTATGCACTCTATCGGAATACTCAATGTAAAAGAAAATCGACAACTGGATTGTTTCAGGTCCTTTCGTCTCTTCTCGCCCTGGCCTTCGCCCGCCCTGACGGTGGCTACGCCCGGCATCACCCGGGTCCGGGAGGCCTCGTCGTCTGCAGCGGCGGACAGCTTCCCAGAGCTGATGGAACTTGTGGACATCCAACCGTCACTCAGAAGGTCTTCGTCTACCGCGCGCCACACACCCCCGTCAAGAGACTACCTCCTCCTCCTATTCCTGAACCAGAGCTCATAAGGAACGTCGTCTTAGTCAAAACACCCGAAGCACCTGCTGCTCCTCGTCCTGTTGTTGTTCCTCCTCCTCGAGAGAGCACCGACGTCTACGTCCTTAACAAAAACCTAGGTCCCATTGGGCCCGAAGTTATCCATGTCCCCGCTGGACCCACTCTCGACCCCAACGTCTTCTTTGTCAACTACGACGAAGGTACCAATCCTACCCTTCCTGGTGGCATCAGCCTCCAGTCTGCTCTTGCTGGAGCAGCTGGTGCTGGTGGCGGTGCCCCCGGTCTTGGCGGAGGCGCTGGTGTTGGTCTCGGCGGAGGCGCTGGTGTTGGTCCCGGCTTCGGCCCTGGTGCTGGCGCCGGTCCCGGCTTTGGCGCCGGTGCTGGTGCCGGTCCTGGCTTCGGCCCTGGTGCTGGTGCTGGTGCCGGTCCTGGCTTCGGCCCTGGTGCTGGTGCCGGTCCTGGCTTCGGCCCTGGTGCTGGTGCCGGTCCTGGCTTCGGCCCTGGTGCTGGTGTCGGTCCTGGCTTCGGCCCTGGTGCTGGTGCCGGTCTTGGCGCCGGTCCCAGCTTTGCCCCCGGTGCTGGTGTCGGTGCTGGTGCTGGTCCTGGCTTCGGCCCTGGTGCTGGTGCTGGTGCTGTTGGAGGTGGTTTGGTTGGTGGACATGGGCTTGGTGCTCCCAGTGGCCGATACAGCGCTCCCCACTAGAACACCTTTCAGTAGCTGCGCTTCCCCCACCATCAATCTATCTATTGACTCATCTGTACACCCAATTCTCTATCTATCTCGTACATCTTACAGTCGAGAAGACCAAGAGCTCATCGACCATGACTTGTACACTGCTGAATGAAATAGGTGCTACGTCTACGTCCTTCCGACTAAACACACTCTCAACAGGAAAGTGAAGTTTTGGGGTGTACACTCTCTTCTGTCCATTTATTTGAATTATTTATGTTTTCATCAAACTTGTCAATAGAAAACGGAAGTTATGGGTACACACTCTCTTCTCTCCGTGTATCTTAATTATTTATATTCTAATTAAACGTGTCGCCATATCTTCGTTTATCAGTGTTACTCCTTCTGCTTACCCTATCTGTTTACCTTTTAAAACTTGCCTTGACACATTTTGCAACATCGAAATTCAGCGAATGCCTCTCAAACCTTCTCGCAGTTTGGGAGATTTGGATCTACAGAAGACTTACCGAGTAAGATCAGAGTGTTCTGGAAGTTTCTTGCTCCTCCATTCGACCCCGGTAGGGAGGGCTTTCTCTTCTATTTTGGCTGCTGCCGTGATGGTATCATGTCCGTTTCCGCCGTGCTTTTCCCGTGGTAGCAAAGGAAGGACAGCCTCCTTCGATCAAATAGCTCGAACACCCACACACACACATACACAAGATCAGAGAAATCATTACAATAACAAAATAGTGGCAAAGTGGAAATGAGGAGGAAAACTACAATTTAGTAAGATCATAGAACAGCAAAGAAGAGAAGAAGAAGGTGTGGAAAAGATTATGAAGGTACTTAGAAGTAGAAAAGTTCTAATAAGAAATAACAAAGATGGTAATTATAAATGTATTATCATTATAAAATGGAAAAAATGACCAAAAAGAATATAAAGAATAAAAAAGGAAGAAATTTGTGTAAGTAATCATGGACAATAAGGAAGGTATTCAAGAAGAAATAAAAGTATTTATTGCAAGTATGTACAAAGAGTGGGATGGTAATGAAAGTAAATTTTATATTACAAATTACTGAAAATGAGAGGATTAGCATGGAATGGAAACTAGTAAATAACAAAATATTCAATAATATTTGGGTAAGGAAAAATGCAACAGAGGAAGAAAAAAAACAAGAAGATTGGTAGACGCGAGAGGCCTGAACAAGATAGGACGAAGTTTTATTGTAGAAAAGATCCTGAGACAAAGGAAGAAGAAATAACGATCTCAAAAGATTACAAACAGATTACACTAGTTGAGACTGATTGTCTTCACCAAGATTGGAGATAAATGATTATTTCAAGAAGAAAGACGTAGACATGTGTTTTTTTTAGACCAAGTTAATTGGGAATGTTGAACAAAACAGAAAAAAATGGGAAGGGTGATCATAGCAGTTAAAGGAAGTAAAAGTGGAAGACATAGTAATGGGAGAAGAAAAGGCTGAGCTAATGAATATGAAAATTAAAAGAAAAATAGAAAAAGAAGCTTCACAGTGGCATATATCCCATGAAAAATAAAATGGGATAAAGCAAGCAGAGTATAAAGAATTGACAACGAATACAGATGAACAATTTAAATTTGAAAATGGAAAGGAGCAAAAATGTAAATCTGGTGAGAGACTTTAACTGTGGAGAGATTAAATGGGAGGATTGGAAAACGGGTGGGAATTAGGAATCAACGATATAATGACCCAGTGAGTGAGAGAACCAACAGGGTACAGTGATGAAGAACCCAAGGTGGTTGGAACACTGAAGTTCGCAATAGACAAAAGTGATCATGTCCTTGTATTTATTTTAAGTGTAGGGCAGGCAGAAACAAGAAAAGAATTTTACAGACAAGGAAGAATGGGAAATAATCACATAAAGACTGTTTTAATAAAAGATGCGCAATAACAAGACAAAATAGAGACAAGGTATAAAAAAGGCGGAGAAAGAGAAGATAAAAAAACAAGCCAAAACAAAACAAAAGAACCCGAAACAAATATAGAAGAATTATATCGGGAAAAAAATAATTTTAAAAAGGATGCAATTGGCATGTATAAAATCACTATCCCCTATCCTCACCGTCACGTGCCCGGAAGACTAGTAACGGGAAGTATAAAATTGTTAATGGGAGGAAATTTTTTACATTGACTGAATACATTGTCAACATCAGCCACTGCACCACAGAGAGCACGACAAATACAATATACCACTGGATCATCACACAATTAGACGGTCTATGCAATTAAAATGTTTAGGAGAACGAATACGACGACAGAAAAGTCCCGACGGACGACTGAGGAAAGAACGGTGCGACATCGAAGAAGCAATGACAACAAGAGGATCAATTTTCCAAATTATGAACAAATTGAATAAATAAAATTCAATTATATTTAACAATAAGATAACATGTGTAATAATTGGAGTGTTTGGCGAAGCTTTGTGAAAACGAACGACAACTGACAACATTACAAATCCTAACTGATATCGGATGAGAAAATGGTTAGAAAGGATGAACACCCTCACCTTCACCCATAATCTGGTGTAGTGACTGCTCCACCTCCTCCTCCTCCTCCTCTTGTTATCCAGAGACACAGGAACAGCCTCAGACCAACGCAAAACAGGTAGCCGTGTACGAGGCCTCGGGGACCGTTGCCTTGGACCCGTGGATTCCCGGAAAAAAATAAAATAAAAAATAAGTTGAATAAAACGTTTAAGTGTTGCTCGAAGAAACTGATGTATAAAATTTAGAATTACGACACTTTTTAGTAGATCCGCATTTATCATGACTAATCCTCCATACCGAGTGTCATTGCCAGAGGGAATATTTCATTCATTCCCGTTGCAACCCCACACTCAGCACAGGAGTTGCATCCTATACTGATTAATGTCCTTCACACTGGGTAGCATTTTGACATTAGTTCTGGCTGCCATTGGGTCATCTGGCTCATCTCCATGGCGCTGGTTTGGATGTGTCTTTGTCGTGGTACCACCCTAAACCCTCATGAGGAGGAAGTGGAGGGAGAGGGATGTAAGTGTGTATGTTTTTGGGGAAGGAGAATCGGAAGTGTTGCCATTTGTCTCTATGGCACGCCTTGGTAGCGAAGTCATTAAGCACATGTAGAAGAGAACTACAGGAAAAGTTAGAAGTGAGTAGTGTTTAACGCAGTCATAAATAATCATGTGATCTCATCGGTCTCGTTTGACCATGGTCCCATTTGGATTCCGAAACCACAATGTCTTGCAGTCTGGGAATAGTCTTGAGAGCCCTATGCAACGCTCATTGAATGCTAATCAGAACTACTTCATAACACAGGCTGCAATGCTTTGCCCTTCAGTTATACGATGGTCCAAAAATATGTCTGGCTGTAACTATGTGTTAGATTCTTCAGTGCAACAAGAAATGCAGTAAAATTATACTTTACCTCAGCATAAGTCAATAGATAATTTCTTCCCGAAGGTGAGGAGAACTTTGCAAGCTTCTTCCCTAGGCCTGAAGATGAAGAAAAAATGTTTCCATAGCATGTGGCAGCGTTTGCCCCACATTGAAAGGCTGACTAGCTAACTGATTGACTGACTGACTGATAGACTGGTGTTCTATAATGCCCGTTGTAGTAAAAACTACGAATTTGGGATGTAAAACTCAACACCAATTTACCTTCATAACTACAAGAAAAAAAGAGGATGGTGAGATTAATTTATATTGTGTGGGTTCTCTCAAGAAATGCCTATAACGTTTGCCATGGACAGGCCCTTGAGACAAAGACCCACTTCGACTGCAGCTGCCAGTGAATTACATTGGATTCCATGGGTAAAGAATGCTGATGAGAAACCTTGTGGGTCATGGCAAGGTCGGATGCAAGGAAAAAAGAAGCGCGTGCTTTATTCGCTTCTTCACACTCCTCACCATAGTAAACTATTGACACGGATTCTTATTCCCTATGCAAGTTAGATCTCTGACCTTTGTTCTGTGAGCAAATTAGTCCCGCAGTGTCGTGTCTTGCTTTTGCCATGTCATCTAGGCTGGGGCGAATTCCCCTGAGGAGTTGACCTTCACCTTTTTACGACAGGTCGTCTGTATTCGTTCTAGAATATATTCCTTTTTTCAAGTTTCCCTCCCTTCACCAATCCTCCTAATTTCTCACTTTGCTCTTTCTCCCATTCTTCTCCAAAGGACCATTTATTGAAATTTGGGATTTCACGGTTTTTTTTTTTTCAATTTCCTGATACATGTAATGACATCTCATTAGTATCTGCTTCTGGATTAAAACATACCAAGATACAGTAGTAGGCTGTATATAAACATATCTGGAAATATATATGAGGACGAAGGAAAGCGAACGCAGGTGAGGTCACCAACAAGAACATCAGCACAGACTCGTTGCCGCGGTGACCTTGAATATTCGCTTGAGTGTTCAAGGAGTTGTCTGGCTACACTGTTCCATATACCAAGGAAGAAAAACCAGTTCTTTCCTAAGGCAATTTAAGATGGTTTTTGTTAGGTGACCACCGTATTCTCAAAAGGGAACATATACTGCTCAAGTTCAGTGCCATACTCACGTACATCAATAATATCGAGTTGTTTGGTCCACCTTCAGTAATCACATGCTTTGCGCCACTTCTTCTTTTTTTTTTTTTTTTTTGTCTTACTTTCCTCATGGCACGAGTATATAAGCTCAGGTCAACACCGTTTGTGGCATCATTCCCCATCATGAAGCTCTTGGTGAGTTTACTAGAGAAGCGCTTGTGTGAATGCAGTTACAAAGAATAAGTGTACTCCATTTTGATCAATGTAATAGCTTAGTTTCATTATGCACTCTATCGGAATACTCAATGTAAAAGAAAATCGACAACTGGATTGTTTCAGGTCCTCTCGTCTCTTCTCGCCCTGGCCTTCGCCCGCCCTGACGGTGGCTACGCCCGGCATCACCCGGGTCCGGGAGGCCTCGTCGTCTGCAGCGGCGGACAGCTTCCCAGAGCTGATGGAACTTGTGGACATCCAACCGTCACTCAGAAGGTCTTCGTCTACCGCGCGCCATACACCCCAGTCAAGACACTACCTCCTCCTCCTATTCCTGAACCAGAGCTCATAAGGAACGTCGTCTTAGTCAAAACACCCGAAGCACCTGCTGCTCCTCGTCCTGTTGTTGTTCCTCCTCCTCGGGAGCGCACCGACGTCTACGTCCTTAACAAAAACCTAGGTCCCATTGGGCCCGAAGTTATCCATGTCCCCGCCGGACCCACTCTCGACCCCAACGTCTTCTTTGTCAACTACGACGAAGGTACCAATCCTACCCTTCCTGGTGGCATCAGCCTCCAGTCTGCTTTTGCTGGTGCAGCTGGTGCTGGTGGCGGTGCCCCCGGTCTTGGCGGAGGCGCTGGTGTTGGTCTCGGCGGAGGCGCTGGTGTTGGTCCCGGCTTCGGCCCTGGTGCTGGCGCCGGTCCCGGCTTTGGCGCCGGTGCTGGTGCCGGTCCTGGCTTCGGCCCTGGTGCTGGTGCTGGTGCCGGTCCTGGCTTCGGCCCTGGCTTCGGCCCTGGTGCTGGTGCCGGTCCTGGCTTCGGCTCTGGTGCTGGTGTCGGTCCTGGCTTCGGCCCTGGTGCTGGTGCCGGTCTTGGCGCCGGTCCCAGCTTTGCCCCCGGTGTTGGTGTCGGTGCTGGTGCTGGTCCTGGCTTCGGCCCTGGTGCTGGTGCTGTTGGAGGTGGTTTGGTTGGTGGACATGGGCTTGGTGCTCCCAGTGGCCGATACAGCGCTCCCCACTAGAACACCTTTCAGTAGCTGCGCTTCCCCCACCATCTATCTATCTATTGACTCATCTGTACACCCAAGTCTCTATCTATCTCGTACATCGTACATCTCGTCGAGAAGACCAAGAGCTCATCGAGCATCACCTTTACACTGCTGAATGAAATAGGTGCTACGTCTACGTCCTTCCGACTAAACACACTCTCAACAGGAAAGTGAAGTTTTGGGGTGTACACTCTCTTCTGTCCATTTATTTGAATTATTTATGTTTTCATCAAACTTGTCAATAGAAAACGGAAGTTATGGGTACACACTCTCTTCTCTCCGTGTATCTTAATTATTTATATTCTAATTAAACGTGTCGCCATATCTTCGTTTATCAGTGTTACTCCTTCTGCTTACCCTATCTGTTTACCTTTTAAAACTTGCCTTGACACATTTTGCAACATCAAAGTTCAGCTCAGCGAATGCCTCTCAAACCTTCTCGCAGTTTGGGAGATTTGGACCCTACAGAAGACTTACCGAGTAAGATCAGAGTGTTCTGGAAGTTTCTTGCTCCTCCATCCGACCCCGGGAGGGAGGGCTTTCCCTTCTATTTTGGCTGCTGCCGTGATAGTATCATGTCCGTTTCCGCCGTGCTTTTCCCGTGGTAGCAAAGGAAGGACAGCCTCCTTCGATCAAATAGCTCGAACACCCACACACACATACACAAGATCAGAGAAATCATTACAATAACAAAATAGTGGCAAAGTGGAAATGAGGAGGAAAACTACAATTTAGTAAGATCATAGAACAGCAAAGAAGAGAAGAAGAAGGTGTGGAAAAGATTATGAAGGTACTTAGAAGTAGAAAAGTTCAAATAAGAAATAACAAAGATGGTAATTATAAATGTATTATCACTATAAAATGGGAAAAATTACCAAAAAGAATATAAAAAAAGGAAGAAATTTACGTAAGTAATCATGGATAATAAGGAAGGTATTCAAGAAGAAATAAAAGTATTTATTGCAAGTATGTACAAAGAGTGGGATGGTAATGAAAGTAAAGTTTATATTACAAATTACTGAAAATGAGATGATTAGCATGGAATGGAAACTAGTAAATAACAAAATATTCAAGAATATTTGGGTAAGGAAAAATGCAACAGAGGAAGAAAAAAAACAAGAAGATTGGTAGACGTTGAATAAAAAGAGAGGCCTGAACAAGATAGGACGAAGTTTTATTGTAGAAAAGATCCTGAGACAAAGGAAGAAGAAATAACGATCTCAAAAGATTACAAACAGATTACACTAGTTTAGACTGATTGTCTTCACCAAGATTGGAGATAAATGATTATTTAAAGAAGAAAGACGTAGACATATGTTTTTTTTAGACCAAGTTAATTGGGAATGTTGAACAAAACAGAAAAAAATGGGAAGGGTGATCATAGCAGTTCAAGGAAGTAAAAGTGGAAGACATAGTAATGGGAGAAGAAAAGGCTGAGCTAATGAATATAAAAATTAAAAGAAAAATAGAAAAAGCTTCACAGTGGCATATATCCAATGAAAAATAAAGTGGGATAAAGCAAGCAGAGTATAAAGAATTGACAACGAATACAGATGAACAATTTAAATTTGAAAATGGAAAGGAGCAAAAATGTAAATCTGGTAGGAGACTTTAACTGTGGAGAGATGAATTGGGAGGAATGGAAAACGGGTAGGAATTAGGAATCAACGATATAATGACCCAGTGAGTGAAAGAACCAACAGGGTACAGTGATGAAGAACCCAAGGTGGTTGGAACACTGAAGTTCGCGATAGACAAAAGTGATCATGTCCTTGTATTTATTTTAAGAAAAGAATTTTACAGACAAGGAAGAATGGGAAATAATCACATAAAGACTGTTTTAATAAAAGATGCGCAATAACAAGACAAGGTATAAAAAAGGCGGAGAAAGAGAAGATAAAAAAAACAAGCCAAAACAAAACAAAAGAACCCGAAACAAATATAGAAGAATTATATCGGGAAAAAAATAATTTTAAAAAGGATGCAATTGGCATGTATAAAAGTTTACCCAGTTTTTCGTACATTTTGTAGATGACAAATTAAAGCACAAAGAAGAAACGTCTATGGTAAAAGATGAAGGGATTGAATATAAAGCAAACATGGAAGTTAAAATAATGGTAATTTTCCATTCGGTATTTACCAAGGAAGAAGACTTTGAAGGGGAGAAGGGGTAAAATTAAGGAAGTTATCTTAAATAAATGGGAAGTGGAAGAAAATGAAGCTAATAAAGTTTTCGGAAACCTAGAAGTGAAAAAGGCCTAGATGGGATCTTAGATTGGAAACTGTGAGTGCAGAGACCAATTGGTGGACAGGCTGCATCCTTTGATTGCATGTTCCCTGGAGTAGTGAAGGATGCCATTGGATTGGAAATCAGCCAATGTAGTTCCAGTCTTCACGAGAGGAAGCAGGGAGGAACTTCTAGATTATAGACTGGTACCTTTGACCTCCACGACAGCGAAAGTGATTTTTTTTCTATTTATATACCAATAGGATTCTTCCCCTTTTAAGTGGGGTAGCCAGCCAAGGCATGCACCCAACCTATCCCACTCCTATTTCCCTTTTATTTCAACTCCTTCTGGAAGAAGGGTCACTCTTGTCCCCTGCCTGCTGCCAGGGTCAGAGGCAATGCAGCAAGGTACAGCACATCCACAGAGAGGGCCCGCCGCTTCATTTACATGGCGACCCTCCATCGCCGTCCCCTCATGCCAAAATAGAGAATACGAGGAAAAATCTCTTCGGGACACTTCTTCAGTCTATACTCTATTCACAACCATTCTCAACTCACGCCTATCTCTTGCCTTCTCTCTTCCCTACTCAACATACATTCCTCTTCCACAATCTATAATAAAGATAAAAGTAAAGATAAAAGTGTTTGATTTACTTGGAAGAGATGGGAATCTTGGTTCACATTCAATTTTTATTCAGAAAAAGAAAGTCGTGTGTAACCAATTTATTATTTTCTTATTTAATTTTCGATACATTTTGTGACTACTTGTGACTACCAGTGTTACCGGTAGTAGTATTAGTATTAATAATGATAATAGTAGTAGTCGTAATGATTAATTTCGCCATCCAAGCCCACCAGTTATGGAGTATCTATCTCAGCCCTTTCGCTGTGTTTCGCGACACCATTACTACGAGCTGCCGCCAGGTGATTTCATTCATCTGCGGAGGGAAATCGATCCCCTCGTAACGAATCAAAGGAAAATCACAGAACGACTCACATGAATCGTCTCTGAATTGCAAGTAGAATTATTCAGAGCTGTGTGTGTGTGTGTGTGTGTGTGTGTGTGTGTGTGTGTGTGTGTGTGTGTGTAATAATAATAATAATAATAATAATAATGATAATAATAATAATAATAATAATAATAATAATAATAATAATAATAATAATAATAATAATAATAATAATAATAATAATAATAATAATAATAATAATAATAATAATAATAATAATAATAATCGGTTTATTGGGTATAACAGCATTACTGCTATAAATATACATCCTACAAGATTATAACATTATAAAACTATGACAGTGAAAAGATGTTACAAGCATTCAAAAAACAAAACAAAAAACAGTAAGCTAAGGAATAGCGTGTGTGTGTGTGTGTGTGTGTGTGTGTGTGTGTGTGTGTGTGTGTGTGTGTGTGTGTGTGTGTGTGTGTGTGTGTGCGCGCACGCGAGTGTGGCTTGCTTCAGGACGAAGTATCGACTGCGGCCTCATCAAACGGATTAGAATGTTGAAAAAGCCTTTCGGTTAAGAGGTAATATTAAAAAAAAAAAAAAAAAAAAAAAAAAAAAATTAGCAGTCTTTCAGCACAGAAGCACCATGATAGGGATTTACACGGTCTTTAGTTTCTTGGTGTCATGACACAGACTCCTTCTTGCGCGTGGCAGACGCCGAGGAACCTCAACGACTGCAGAAGAACACCATTGTTTTCCTATGGAAGCCCTGCGCTACGGAATAAAAATGCACCGAAGGCAGTGGCGTCTATTCTGGGTGATGTAGTGATTGCTACTCGTCTGTGCGATAGAGGTCAAGTTAGACGAGAATGAGGCAGTTGCAGCGTCATGGAGCAAGCGGCGGCAGGTCGGTTAGATCAAGTTGTCCAGGTCGGGGTCAGAAAGCAAGAGAGAGAGAGAGAACCAGTCAGCGAGGCGAGGCGAGGCGAGGCGAGGCGAGGCGGGAGCGTTCTCGAGAAATGGCGTCCCAATGACTGACTGTGTTACCGATCCAACTTCATTGCGAAACCTTCGAATGTTTACAGTCGCTTCTGATTTAGGGGAAAGAAATTGGAGGAGCATTTAGCAATTACCCACAATGCCCAGGGCTTCTGTCCTTGACAAATGAGGTGAATTCCCAAGAGGTAAAGAGGAAATCTAAGGACGGATGAATAGTAAAAATATATAAGGGATTTTTTTTTTTTTTTTTTTCTTTTTTAAGTGGAGATCAGTCTCCGATGGTAAACGAATGCTGAGTGACTCTGGTCCATAGGGGCGTCACTAACTCCACAGGGTTCCTGGCAGCCTCGGGGACACCAGAGTAAAAACAGGTTCAGATTACTCAGATGTCGCGCAGTGAATGAGTAACAATGATGATAAGGCAACAGGCTGACAGGAGACCTTTCGGTCCATAACGAGGGCGGATGCAAAAAAAAAAAATTACTACAGAGTTTTGCTCAGATTTGTTCAAGTGAAACTTTAAATCTTCGAACTGCATTTCATTCCTCGCCTGGAAGCTTGGGTGACCAGAGGGTGGGGGTGGGGGTGGGGGTGGAGGCTTCAGTTCTTGTTCAACAATGACAGGTGTGAATGGATAAATTCACTGCCTACCTTTACACCAAGAACTTTTTCCCCCTTATAAGGGAGGTAGCCAAGTCAAAGGCACATACCTACTCCCACCCATTCCACTCCCACCCTTTCCTTCCACTCCCCTTAGCTCCATATGGGTGATGGGTGACTCCTGTACCCCGAACACTGCCCTGGGTCAGAAGTAATGTTGCAAAACACAGTACATCTAGAGCACGGCCGCTTCACTTAATCGGCGATCCC